>NC_090936.1:231803181-232000124 GCF_040938575.1 Ambystoma mexicanum
TCTGTCTGACCATTAGTCTGAGGGTGGAAGCCTGATGACAAGGCCCTCTTTATACCTAATCGTTGACATAGGGCGCCCCAAAATCGAGAGGTATACTGACTACCCCGGTCAGAAATGATCTTATCAGGCAGACCGTGGAGCCTAAAGATGTCTCTAAGGAAAACTTCGGCCATCTCAGTGGCGGACGGCACTCCTTGCAGCGCTGTGAAATGGGCCAGCTTGGTGAAGGTATCAATGGTAACCATGAGACAGGTCGAACCCTGGGATCGGGGCAGGTCTACTATAAAGTCAGTGGATATTTGGGACCATGGCCGGCTTGGCAAGTCCGGTTGCATCAGCAACCCATAGGGTTTGTGGGTGGAGTTCTTATTCTGGGCGCAAACCATACACGATCTACAGTGTTGCTTTACGTCGAGAGAAAGCGAAGGCCAAAAAAAAGAGCGAGAGATTAACTCTAATGTACCTCGGACACCCCTATGTCCGGCGGTAACATGGTTGTGACACCATTCCAGAACCTTAAGTTGTAAGGACCTAGAGGGAATGTATAAACGCTGTCCCACCAGTAAAAGACCTTTAGACCAACGAAGTTGAGGATGTAAGTCACCCGGCACAGTGGTTGCCAAATCGGGTTGGGTTGCCGTCTTAACCTCTTGAAGAAACGAAGAGACTATCCCCACTATTCTGTTCCGGGGAAACATAGGGTGACTAAATGAAGGAGAGTGGTATTCCGAAGTCTGACACCTAGACAGGGCGTCTGCCAGGCTGTTTTGGGTGCCTGGAATGTAGGTTATAGCAAAGTCATACTGGCTGAAGAAATGCGCCCAGCGAACCTGCCTTGAGTTGACACATTCCATATTTCTGAGAATCCTCAAGTTTTTATGGTCAGTACGTAAAGTAAATGGATGTGCTCCGCCTTGAAGCAGGTGTCTCCACTCTTCACAAGCCACCTTAAGAGCCAGAAGTTCCTTTTCGATAACGGAGTAGTTCTGTTGACTTGCGGAAAGAGTCTTAGAAAGATATGCAACAGGATGTTCCTGTCCCTCCTTGAGTTGGAGAAGTACTGCTCCCAAGGCGTTAGCGGAGGCATCAGCCTCTACTATAAAGGGCTGGTTCTGATCGGGTTGAGATAGAATGGGAGCGGAACAGAATCTCCTCTTTAAATCAATAAAGGCTTGATCAGCTGGTTCAGACCAGTGAAACGGCTTGGCATCTTTCTTAAGTAATGAGGTAATGGGCAGCACTATCTGTGAAAAATGTCCGATGAATTTCCTGTAGAAGTTGGCTAGTCCCAGGAACCATTGGACTTCTTTCAAAGAAGTGGGTGGGGGCCAGTCTAGGATGGCAGACACTTTCCTTGGATCCATGGTTATGCCTTCCTGGGATAAGATATAACCCAAATAAGGAACGGAAGACATATTAAATAGGCACTTCTCAGGTTTAACTAATAGGTGTTGAGACTGTAGCCGATGTACGACTGTCTGAAGATGCAATGTATTTTCGGAGGAGGATTTTGAAAAAACCAAGATGTCATCGAGGTATACTATGACACAGAGGTATAATAGGTCAGAAAACAGGCGATCCATGAAACGCTGGAATATGGCCGGAGCGTTAACCAAGCCAAATGGCATCACTCGATACTCAAAAAGGCCAAACGGTGTCCGAAAGGCCGTCTTCCATTCATCCCCGTCTCTTATCCGGAGAAGGTGGTAGGCACTCCGGAGGTCTAATTTAGAGAAGACGGTTGAACCCTGGACTGCTTCCAGTATGTCTGCTATCAAAGGCATTGGATAACGGTCGCGGACTGTGACCTTGTTGAGACCCCGATAGTCAATGCATGGTCTTAACTCCGAGGAATCCCTCTTAGGAATGAAGAAAAAAGAGGCTCCAGCCGGTGATTTGGAGGGACGAATAAGGCCATTGGTCAGATGGGAGTCCAAGTAATTGTGAAGCGCCCTCTTCTCCAATAGAGACAAGGAAAACATGCGACTAAACGGAACCAGGGCATCTGGCACCAGCTCGATGGCACAGTCTTCCGGCCTATGCGGAGGGAGATCCAAGACAGAATTGCCTTTGAAGACTTCCTTGAACTTAGCCAATTCTGGGGGAATCTTACATATTTCATTTACTCCTTCTTGTTGGGGGGTAAGGACTTGTACCAGATCTTCTGAAACATGTAGTAAACAGTTTTGTTTACAATATGAGGAGGTAAAGGCCAGGGTGTTCTGTGCCCAATTGATGAGCGGGTTATGCCTCCTCAGCCAGGGAATTCCGAGGATTACTGGAAAATGGGCTGCTCGAATTAGATCAAATTGTATCTGTTCCGAATGCTGGAGAATGCAGGCCTTCAAGGATACAGTGGAATGGGTGATAGGCCCCGATGAAAGTGAAGAACCATCAACTCCTTCCACCTTCTGGACTTCTTCCCGTTTCAACAGAGGGAGACCTTGTTTGTGCGCCCACTCGGTATCCATAAATACTCCGGCGGCGCCACAATCCAGTAGAGCCATGGTGGTAAGTACTTCTGTCGGGGTTTCCAACTGGATGGGAACAGCCATAAGGCAGGAGTCCATGGTGGTTGGATGAGAAGCTACAGTCACTGTAACATAGGGACTTGCGGTCTGACCTCGGTTACTCGTCCCCTTTAGTTCCGAGGTCGTTTGTTTCCCGGGCGTCTAGGCGGGACTTCATGACAGTTCCGAAGCAAGTGGGTACCGGATCCACAATACATACAGAGGCCCGCATCCCTCCGACGTCTTCTCTCTTCAGGTGTCAAAGGGGATCGTGCAGACCCAACTTGCATCGGTTCCTCCTTATTACTGGAGTGAGACAGGGAGGGCATAGGGTAGGCACTTGGTAGAGGGGCGACAGATGCTTTCTGCTTCTTCCTTTCAGCCTTGCGTTCACTGAGGCGGTAGTCAATCTGTGTTACGATGGAGAATAAGTCCGACAGGGTAGTAGGACAGGCTATCCTGGCCAGCTCATCCTTTATCTCCTCTTTCAATCCTCGACGGAAAATCGTATACTGGGCCCTTTCTGGCCAACCTGCCTCTGAGGCCAAACGTTTAAAGGTGGAGATGTATGTCAGCAGGTCACTGGAACCCTGTTGCACATCCAAGAGTTCTTCTGCAGCCACATGTGTGATCTCGGGTTGTTCAAAAGTCTGGCGCAGTAAGGTCAAAAAAAACCCATAATCTATGATAATAGGGTTATTGTTGGTCACTAGGGGGGTGGCCCAAGCTAAGGCATTTCCTATCATGTTAGATATCATGTACCCCACCTTGGCGTGGTCATTAGAGAACATCAGAGGTCTAAAAGCAAAATAAATGGAGCAGGCTTCCAAGAATTCTTTTAAGCGCTTCGGGGTGCCGTCATATTTGCCTGCAGATAAGGCCATAGGAGGTAAGTCGTAATCTCTAGCTTCCCGATTAGAGATCATCTGCCTCAGGACTGCATTATCTGCCTTCACATTCTGCAATTCAACGTTCATGGCCTGGACCGCGGCCACTAATTCTTGTATTTGTTCGGGGGTGGCCATACTTCTTTTTAGGCGTTGCAAACTGTCACAATCGCTCCCTGATTCAGTCGACTCCACACCGCTTTCCCAAGTGTCCCTTAAGCCCTCCTGCTCACCTGCAGTCTCCTCTTCTGCTTGGAGTCCAAATCTCCGAATCCTCAAGGTCTCTTCTCTGGAATGCAGATGGGGTCTGCCTCGAGAGGAAGCCACCCTGCCCCTCTAACTCGGGTCTTAGGGGGGCCCCCGAACCGGGGCAGACCGATGAAGGAGAAAAAGCCAACAGGCACAAAAAACCCCTTCCTTGTTGGGTATGGTGACAGGATACCGACAGGATACCAGGTCGGAATGATTGAATAGACCGAATGAACAAACCTCCACAGTAGGAGGGGAGAGGCGAGTAGTAAACGGAGAGGAAAAGAAAGGAAAAAAGGTGAGAGCCTAAGGTAGCGTAAACAGGAGGACAGAAATGGGAGAGGGAAGCCAGAGAGGAACGAGAGAAGCCGGGAAGGCAAGGCGAGACGGACAAATCACTGGAGAAGGAAGAGAATGGCAGGGCACTGAAGAAAGGACCGGAGCGTACCAACCCGGAAGCCTAACGCGAGTAGGTTGCAACGCGCGGGCTTCCAGGTTGGCGCTCGTAATAAAGGACGCCGCTGGTCAGAAGGCGGAAAGCTAGACCGCTGCTGGAGAACGCACAGCGGCGTAACGGCTTAGTCAATGGCCGCTCCAGCGTCTCCACAACTGCCAGCGACCGCCGTGCGTGACACATTCTGCCTGTTAATCTTTGTTTAATAAATGGGGATTTGTGGGAAGAATGGTTCAGAAATCGATGTTTTTTTAGGTGCGCAAATTACATGAATGACCCACACAGTCTCTTTGAGGAACAGTAAGAATATAAAGGTAGTATTGTACTTACTTTTTTTGTGGAATGAGAAGGTTTCTTCGGATATGTTGTTTGTAGTGTAGATGCTGTTGATTTTCAGGAGAGTGGTCTTCACTGCAATTGTAAAAGGATGAAGGTAGTAATGTTGTGTGTTTATAGCAGTGATGTTAATATACACGTTCATTTTTATGCTTTCGTGGATGAATTTCCTTTTGATATCTCAACACAGTGTATGCGTGCATTTCATTTGACTATGTGCAGCCTTTATATGTTATTTGCAGTATGTTAGTTGAACCTGCTTCGCAAATGAGTACAATTTTAAGTTCATGAAATTCCCTTTGTTTTTTTGCAGCTGTGTTGTAGATAGCAGAGAGGTTTGGAAGTGATAGGTCATTATAGTAGATGGGAAAAGTTTGAATACTTTGATATTATAAGTAGGCATGTGAAAAATGGCAAGCACCTGAGAGGGAGATGTCACCACAGCAATCGGGAATGTTTATTTTTGTCATACGATCGCATTGGGAGTAGCATTAATTTAGGCAGAAGACAGTAAAAAATTGTGACATTTTTTAATGAAAAATCGAGTTTCGCGCGTAAATCAGGAGGGTTGGTACGTATGTATAGGTTATGCGGGAGATAGTAAGAAGTAGTGCGTTTTTTAAATGATTAAATCGTGAGTCTCGCGTTTAAAGCAGGAGCGTTTGTATGTATGTTTTGGCTATGCAGATTTAGTGGCATTAATTTATTTATATGGAATCATAAGAGTTGTACATGTACTCTGAATAAAATATGCATACCTGTACTTTGTAATCATGCATATGGGTATGCATGGAGCTGTAAGTAGAAATCCTCGACACTTGCACAGTAGTTTTTGTAGTAGGTGCTTTGCAATGATATGAGACTTGTATTCAGAGTGATCAACAGTACATTTGAAGTGCGGAACACTGATGATGGAGTTAGATGTAGAGGTCTTGGATGTGATTGGTGGATGGTTTTGTGACTGCTTAGCTGTGTCCATTGAGGGAATGGTTCGCGAGTGATGTGGAAAGGGTAGAAGGACTGGCTAATAGTTACGTGATGCGCGGACACCGCGCCTGTCTGCGGGTAGGGCGTGTCACATAGAGGGTTTTACAGCAAATCCTGCATGGAAAGGGGACTGTAGGGATCAGCCAATCAGATGTTGACATTGTTGATTTGTGTAGAAAGAGAGTGTGTGTAGTGAAGATGGCAGAGGTGGAGACAGTCAGGGTGTTGGTGCTCGGAGATATTTTTGTCCATGGTTTACAGCACTATTCTCAATGTAGGCATGTGGCAAACAATTTAGATGTAAGAGGAGTGGAGGTGGTGTGGAGCGCTGCGACTGAAAATGTAGAGGCCATTCTCCAAGTTTGCAGAGATAAGCATAGGATGAACAGTCCCCACGTGGTAGTTTTGCACTATGGTGCTTTCCATTTGGGCTACGTGAGTTCACCTACTTTGTTGGGAGATTTGGAATAGTTGGTTCAAGCAGTCATCAACATCTTTCCATATGCGAAAGTAATTTTTTTTGGATTACTTCCTAGAGCAAAATGGGACAACAGTTCTGTTTTTTGTCCTGATCAAAGCATTGGTAGGCGTGCAATCAATCGCAGCATGCGTGCTTTTATATTAAGAGCTGGTATGTTTTTCTGTAGACACAAGAACATTGTTTCCAGTAATGTGGCTTATTTTGAAGCAGATGGTGTTTATTTATCTTTTTTGGGAAATGCCATGTTCTTTTGGAATGTAAGGCTTGCTTTGGAGCAGGTTATGTGATGATTGTAGGAGTAAAGTAAGAAGAAAAAAATACACAAAAATACAAAATAACAGGTGTCTGTCAGGCATCTGCAAAAAAAACAAAAAAACGGCTCTTTTCAGAGCCCACCTTAAAGGGGAAATGGGGCACACTATTTAAATGTTCAGTCATCACGCTTAGATCCTGTACATGTCCGCAGACATGGTGGTAGTCTGCAGGCAGCGCGTATTACATACAGGGATTCTGGGGCGGAGAGGCAAGCAAATGAGAATGAGCAAAGCTAGGGATTGGTCAGTAAAGTTCAGTGGGTGTGTTGTGAACGGAGAGATTTAGGGGGTAATTCATAGAATCCAGCGCACAAGTGTCGCACCCAGCTGGCGCACAGTGTGCGCGTGTGACAGATTGCGCCAGCCGCATGCGCTAAAATCCATTTCCGCGCACAGCGTATTCATGGATTTCAACATCCAAAACCAGCCGTGGCGCAGAGTGGTGCAGCGACCCTGCAGCAGCGCCAGTTACGCCCCCAACCCCTCCCCGTGCGCCATGCACAGCGCACAAATCCTGTACATGGCGCACAGGCCCCCAACCATGAAAATGCCTGTAAAACTCCCCGCGCACCCCTCCGAATACATGTACACCCCGGCGCGGGGAGTTTCACATGCGATTGGCCCTATGCGAGCGGGGTATGTGCATTACTGGGGTTTGCGGGAAGTTTCACTCGTGATTGGCACTGTGCAAGCGGGTTACGCGTATTACTGGGGTTCGCGGGAAGTTTCACATGTGATTGGCCCTGTGCGAGCGGGTTACGTATATTACTGGGGCTTGCGGGAAGTGTCACACGCGATTGGCCCTGTGCGAGTGGCGTACGTGTATTACTGGGGTCCGCGGGGAATTTCACACGCGATTGGCCCTGTGTGAGCGGGGTACGTGTATTACTGGGGTTCGCGGGGAGTTTCACACGCGATTAGCCCTGTGCGAGCGGGTTACGTGTATTACTGGGGTTCGCGGGAAGTGTCACATGCGATTGGCCCTGTGCGAGCGGGTTACGTGTATTACTGGGATTCGTGGGGAGCTTCACACACAATTGGCCCTGTGCGAGCGGGGTACATGCATTACTGGGGTTCGCGGGGAGTTTCACACGCGATTGGCCCTGTGCGAGTGGGTTACGTGTATTACTGGGGTTCGCGGGAAGTTTCACATGCGATTGGCCCTGTGCGAGCGGGTTACATGTATTACTGGGGTTCGCGTGAAGTTTCACACGTGATTTTGCTGTCAGAAGTTTCACACGCGATTTTATTGTCAGAGCGGGGTACGTGTATTTCGGGGGTGCGCGTGAAGTTTCACACGCGATTTCGCTGTCAGAGCGGGGTACGTGTATCCAGTGGGGTGCGCGGGGAGTCCCACACCTGAATTGGCAGTGTGGGTCCTCCCAGGTGTCCCCTCTACCCCCGCTGTCAGGGCTGGGGCAGGTCCGGGGGTAAATGCCCTTATGGTCAGTCTAGGGGGCGGAAAAGGAGCCAGAAAGCACTCCACCAAGTACTCCAGGCGTGTCCTCCACCCTTTTTGCAGGACCGTGGTCCAGGGATGGAGAACAGCCCGAGAACTACAGTTCCCAGCACGCCGCTCACTGCTTGGGCCTGCTCGAGGGAAGATTGCCACGCCCCCGACCGCACCCGCATTAGCGCGCATGCGCAAGCCGCGCCCATGGGGAGCCGCTCGCAATCCTGACCGTCGACCTTGAAGGACGTGTTCAAAGGAGCTGCGGTGGCAAGCCTACGCGGGGCGATTCCGCCCGCTGCCTGCAAAACCCCAGGCCCTGCGTACAAGTCTGAGATAAGTACAATTACTTACCTAGCGCTTCTCGCCTGCAGTACCCGAGGAGGCCATGCAGTAGGAGCGGCCCCGAAACCCACCAGCCCGTAGCCAGCTGGAAGCACAAAACTCTTGAAGGGAACGCTAAGTGTTATAAGGTCCCTAATCCTGCATGAGACTTGAACTAACAACGCCCGCATGTTTAGAGAGATCAAAACGTGCAGTCGCATGATTCCGGAGCGGCAATCTCGCCGTGCAGAGTAACCATACTAAAAACCACTAAGCTCAGTCACGCGCACAGTGCGCACCTGTATTGACTCTAATTTTGCTCTTGCAGAGAGACAGGAAAATACTGGTGAAAATTTGTGGCCAATCACCATGAAAAGGCCAGAAAAGCCTTGGACTCAGGCAGAAACCGAAGCTAAGTACATTACTACTTTGGGGCAATTCCCATTGGTGCTGCATGAAGTAAATGCAGGTTTGGGGGGAATTGGGCGATTGCCATTGGTGCTGCATGAAGTAATGCAGGTTTGGAATTCCGCATGCTGCAATGTGGGGGCTTGTCTAAGCTGTACCTAAGTTAATGTATGGTAATTGCAAAGGATATATTACACGTGGTGCCCTGGTGAGGGCTCCAGTACAAAAGCCCAGGTTCAGGCATTCAGTGAGGGAGTGAGTGGTGAGAGCAGGAGTGCATGGGCGGAGAATTCATGGAACAGGAGCCGAGGAGCGTGTGACCCTGTCATTCCCCCTTCCCATCCAGAACCTCTACCTTTACCTCTTTCCGGTGTTCCTAATTTCCCTTACCTATCCAACCAACGGACCCTAACCCTCTTTCCCCGAAGGGTCAAGGTTGCCTGTGCTGTCTGTCTCCAGGTACTGCGACGTAATGGGGAGGGAGGTGTTTGTGCTGCGTTTGTGCTGCCTCTGCGCCAGGAAGAAGCAAGCTCTGACAAAATTGCGAGCCCAAGTATTTATTAGGCGCCCAGGCAGCAAAACTATGGCGGATGTGGTAACACTACTCCAAGAACTAAAGGCAGAGCTGGCGGCAACCAGGCAGGATTATCAGACCCTGGCGGAGCAGGTACATACCTTAACAGTGCAGAACCAGGCCCAGACCACTCCCTTACCCAGAGCCCCCCCGCCAGTCCCGGTCCAGGTACAGGTAGCTACTGAACCATCACTACCCCTGGCAGCTCTGGAACGATATCATGGGGACCCACAGAACTTTAATCAGTTCATCATGCAGTGTCAATTGCATTTTCTAACTAAACCTACTGTGTTCCGGACTGCCCAGGCCCGTACGGCATTCGTGATTTCCTACCTCACCGGGGATGCCGCTTCATGGGCCACGCCGCTAGTCCGCAAGGATGATGCCTTGCTCTACAGCTGGGATACCTTCCTTGAAGAGTTTGGTAGGATATTTAACCGTAGGGCCGCATCACTGCTTAAGGATAAGGAGTTGATAACCCTAAAACAGGGAAACAAAGACCTAGTCACTTACATTACCACGTTTAATTGATTGGCCATGGAAACGGATTGGCCGCAGGAGAAAAGGATGGCTTTGTTCTATCAGGGCCTTAGGGAGGAGCTGAAGGATCTGGTAGCTCAGGTGGACCCCCAACCTGAAGATTGCTCAACTATGATCGATCTCGTTCTTCGATTGGATCAGAGACAGAATGACCGGCGACAGGATCGGCGTCGTTGGGAAAACAAACCGATGGTGAGATTGGATCAACAGAAGACCACCCGGGTGTCAGAAAAAGGGGCTGATGAACCCATGCAAATAAGTTCTGTTCGGGGACCTGTATCCAAGAAAGAGAGGGAGAAGAGGAGAAAGGATAAATTGTGTCTTTATTGCGGTAAAGCAGGCCACTTCGTACGGGAATGTCCCAACAAACCACCTAAGGGAGGGACGTCGGGAAATGCGCTGGCTCGCCCATGAGGGTGGCACGAGCGAGCAAAACGAAATACACCCCACACATGTTGGCAAACGTGCGTACAAATCAGACAACCCATGTGACCTTAATAGGTAGTTTACAATGGCAGGGAAAATGTGTTCCGGTGACCTTGATGGTGGATTCTGGCGCCACAGGAAACTTCGTAGATGTGCAAGTGGCCAAAAGGTTAGGCCTCCCGGTAAATACGAAGACAGTTCCTGAAGAAGTGAAATCGGTAGACGGTTCGCCTTTGGTCTCCGGGCCAGTCACTCAGCAGACGATACCTTTGTTGTTGGAATGCAGTACCATACATCAGGAAGTCCTCAGTTTTGAAGTAATTGCAGCTCCACAGTTTGGCTTCATCTTGGGGCTCACCTGGTTGAGGCTCCACAACCCATTTGTCGACTGGAACGCCGGCACAGTCCAGTTCAACTCCAGCTATTGTCAAACACATTGCTGAATAACCCCACCGAAGCCTTTGACACATTACGTGGGAGGTAGTGTGGTTGCAGATTTGCCAGCAGAGTACGAGGGGTACAGGGATGTTTTTAGCAAGGTAGCTGCCGAAACCTTGCCCCCACACCGGCCCTTTGATTGCCGGATTGACCTTGAAGCAGGTGC
Organism: Ambystoma mexicanum; assembly: GCF_040938575.1. Taxonomy (NCBI): domain Eukaryota; kingdom Metazoa; phylum Chordata; class Amphibia; order Caudata; family Ambystomatidae; genus Ambystoma; species Ambystoma mexicanum. The sequence continues at coordinate 231,813,726 of NC_090936.1, forward strand.
TGTGCTACCCTGCAGCCGTATATGTGCCCTCACCAAAGCCGAAAACAGATATTTGACTATATAGAATCCAACTTGGCCAATGGTTTCATCAGACACTCCACACCCCCAGTTTCTTCTCCCCTATTCTTCGTCCCTCAAAAGACCGCAGACCTAAGAACATGCATAGACTACAGGGCAATAAACAAAATAACCATCAAGAATTGTTAACCCTTATCCCTGATACCAGTGCTGTTGGACCAGGTACGTGGATCTACCATTTATACCAAACTTGACCTCAGGGGGGCCTATAATCTAGTGAGAGTACGCAAAGGGGATGAGTGGAAGACAGCCTTTCGGACCAAGTTTGGCCTCTATGAATATCAAGTCATGCCGTTTGGGCTGTGCAATGCTCCGGCAGCATTCCAGCATTTCCTGGATGAAGTTCTGCGTGGGTATTTGGATGTGTTCACAATAGTCTACATCGATGACATCTTGATTTACTCTCAGAACTTGGAAGAACATCGAAAACACGTCCGAGCGGTGCTACAAAGGCTACGTGAACATCATCTGTATGCTAAGTTCCAGAAGTGTGAGTTCCATCAGACTACGGTCGAGTTCCTTGGGTTCATTCTGTCACCACTGGGGGTCACTATGGACAAGAAAAAAGTGCAGTCCATCATAGACTGGCCTCCCCCGAAATCAGTCAAAGACATCCAATCCGTTCTTGGTTTTGCTAATTTCTACCGTCGCTTCATAGATGACTTCGCAAAGAAGGTGCAACCCATTACCAGGCTTTTATGGAAAGGTGTACCGTTCTCGTGGGATGAGAACGCTGCAGCGGGGTTTGAGGCTCTAAAGAGAGCGTTTGTCACCGCTCCAGTACTACAACACACAGACCCGGCCAAACCATATGTCATCGAGACCGACGCTTCTAGCTATGCAGTGGGGGCGATGTTATCGCAGAGGGACGAAAGCGGGCAATTACATCCGGTCGCCTACTATTCGCGGATGTTACTACCAGCAGAGAAAAATTACGCTATAGCTGACAAGGAACTGTTAGCAATAAAAACAGCATTCGATGAGTGGCGACACTACCTTTTGGGGGCCCAACACACCGTGACCATTTACACAGATCACCGTAATTTACAATTTTTAAAATCAGCCAGAGCCCTCAGTCCCAGGCAACTCAGATGGACTATGCAGTTCTCGGAATATGATTTCGTGATAACTTATCGTCCGGGAGCAGAAAACCGAAAGGCGGACATACTTTCGAGATACCCTGAACCAAGCCTCGACCCATCAGAAACAAGAAAAGAAGAACCCAAACCTATGGTGGATCCGGATCACTTCATTGGGAGTATAACGGTGGATTCTATGTTTGACAATATTAGGACAGCAATGTCAGCTCAGCAACTGGCTCAATGGGCAATGCAAGGCGGAGACCAGACGATAAAAGAAGGGTTACCGTTCTACAAAACCACATTATTACTACCTACAGCACCCCTACGTCAACAAGCAATACAATGGTGTCACGACTCCCCATTTGTAGGCCACTCTAGAACAGCAAAGACCATAGAACTAGTAAAACGTCACTTTTGGTGGCCAACCGTATACAAGAACGTCCAGCAATATTTAGCTGCATGTGAAGTGTGCCTCAGAAACAAATCCGATCACCAAAAGCCAACTGGATCCCTACAGCCGTTACCTACGCCACCTACCCCATGGCATACCATGCCAATGGATTTGATAGTAGAACTACCCCAGAGTCAAGGGTTTACGGCGGTTTTGTTGTGGTAGACTATCTTACCAAAATGGCACACTTTATACCCTGTAAAGGAACTCCATCAGCTAGCACACTGGCAACCCTGTTTTCACAACATGTAATTCGTCTGCATGGATTACCATACAGCATCATCTCTGATCGAGGACTGCAATTCATGTCAAGGTTCTGGCAGGCGTTCTGCAAATCAGTCGGGATTGACGTACGTTTGTCCACTAGCTATCACCCAGAGACTGATGGTCAAACGGAGAGGCTGAACCAGACTCTGGAGCAATACCTTAGATGCCTCACCCAAGGAAAGGAGAAGGACTGGGCAGACGTCATCTAGCTCGCTGAGCTCGCATACAATAATGCAGTACATTCCTCTACTAAAACAACACCATTCTACAGCCTGTATGGTTATCATCCTCGTTTCCAACCAGTGCCCCAAGTCAATATACCCGAAGTGCCAGCAGTAGTAGAAAAGCAGAAAAGACTAGAAGAAATCTGGCAGTCTGTTCAACGCAATCTGATCGCAGCCAAACAAGCTTACAAGCACCACGCTGACAAGAAAAGGCGAACTGGTCCCCCGTACCACGTCGGGGATAAGGTATGGCTCTCTACACAAAACCTTCATCTGCAAGGGTCACGAAAATGTATCCCTTGCTTCATAGGGCCATTTCCAATCGAGGCTCTGGTTGGTCCGGTTGCCGTGAAGTTGACACTTCCCCCGCACATGAAGATACACCCAGTGTTCCATATTGCCTTGGTGAAACCAGCCCCTGCCTTAATGAGAACTAGAAATCCCCCACCCATTATGGTGGACGGCCACCCCAAATTTGAGGTCAAAGCTATCTTGGACTCTAGTATCAGACACAAGAAACTATGTTATTTGGTGGATTGGGTGGGATATGGTCCCGAGGAAAGAACCTGGGAGCCCGCAGAAAATGTCCATGCTCCTCTACTCCTCTGCCAGTTTCATCTGCAACACCCTCTTAAACCAGGGCCTGCTGGAGGGAGGGGGAGTACTGTCAGGGCTGGGGCAGGTCTGGGGGTAAATGCCCTTATGGTCAGTCTAGGGGGCGGAAAAGCAGCCAGAAAGCACTCCACCAAGTACTCCAGGCGTGTGCTCCACCCTTTTTGCAGGACCGTGGTCCAGGGATGGAGAACAGCCCGAGAACTACACTTCCCAGCAGGCCGCTCACCGCTTGGGCCTGCTCGAGGGAAGATTGCCACGCCCCCGACCGCACCCCCATCTGCGCGCATGCGTGAGCCGCGCCCGTGCGGAGCCGCTCGCAATCCTGACCGGCGACCTGGAAGGACATGTTCAAAGGAGCTCCGGTGGCAAGCCTACGCGGGGCGATTCCGCCCGCCGCCTGCAAAACCCCAGGCCCCGCGTACAAGTCTGAGATAAGTACAATTATTTACCTAGCGCTTCTCGCCTGCAGTACCCGAGGGGGCCACGCAGTAGGAGCGGCTCCGAAACCCACCAACCCATAGCGAGCTGGAAGCGCAAAACTCTTGAAGGGAACGCTATGTGTTATAACGTCCCTAATCCTGCATGAGACTTGAACTAACAGCGCCCGCATGTTTAGAGAGATCAAAACGTGTGGTCGCATGATTCCGGAGCGGCAATCTCGCCGTGCAGAGTAACCATACTAAAAACCACTAAGCTCAGTCACGCGCACAGTGCGCACCTGTATTGACTCTAATTTTGCTCTTGCAGAGAGACAGGAAAATACTGATGAAAGTTTGTGGCCAATCAACACGAAAAGGCCAGAAAAGCCGTGGACTCAGGCAGAAACCGAAGCTAAGTACATTACTACTTTGGGGCAATTCCCATTGGTGCTGCATGAAGTAAATGCAGGTTTGGGGGGAATTGGGCGATTGTCATTGGTGCTGCATGAAGTAATGCAGGTTTGGAATTCCATATGCTGCAATGTGGGGGCTTGTCTAAGCTGTACCTAAGTTAATGTATGGCAATTGCAAAGGATATATTACACATGGTGTCCTGATGGGGGCTTCAGTACAAAAGCCCAGGTTGAATTCAGGCATTAGTGAATGGTGAGAGCAGGAGTGCATGGGCGGAGAATTCGTGGAACAGGAGCCGAGGAGCGTGTGACCCTGTCATTCCCCCTTCCCATCCAGAACCTCTACCTTTACCTCTTTCCGGTGTTCCTAATTTCCCTTACCTATCCAACCAACGAACCCTAACCTTCTTCCCCTGAAGGGTCAAGGTTGCCTGTGCTGTCTGTCTCCAGGTACTGCGACCTAATGGGGAGGGAGGCGTTTGTGCTGCGTTTGTGCTGCATCTGCGCCAGGAAGAAGCAAGCTCTGACACCCGCCACGGCCCCTGCAGGCAGCCCACACCACAGGGGACTACCCTGCACCCCTGGCCATGTTCCGCAGGCAGCCCATCCACCATGGGCATGCCCCCCAGCCAAGCCACATGTCACGTTGCAATATGATCACTAACCCATGTCCCCCAGCACCCCCACCCCCAGCAGTGAGGGGCACCTGCCAGCAGGCCCCCACTCATGTCCCACTCATGTACCCCTGGACACCCACCCCCCAGCAGTGAGGGGCACCTGCCAGCAGGCCCCCACTCATGTCCCCCAGCACCCCCACCCCCAGCAGTGAGGGGCACCTGCCAGCAGGCCCCCACTCATGTCCCACTCATGTACCCCTGGACACCCACCCCCCAGCAGTGAGGGGCACCTGCCAGCAGGCCCCCACTCATGTCCCACTCATGTCCCCTTGCACCCCCACCCACCAGCAGTGAGGGGCACCTGCCAGCAGGCCCCCACTCATGTCCCCCAGCACCCCTACCCCCCAGCAGTGAGGGGCACCTGCCAGCAGGTCCACACTCATGTCCCCCTGCACCTCCACCCCCCAGCAGTGAGGGGCACCTGCCAGTAGGCCCCCACTCATGTCCCACTCATGTCCCCAGCACCCCGACCCCCCAGCAGTGAGGGGCCCCTGCCAGCAGGCCCCCACTCATGTCCCCCTGCACCCCCACCCCCCAGCAGTGAGGGGCACCTGCCAGCAGGCCCCCACTCATATCCCCCAGGACCCCCACCCCCAGCAGTGAGGGGCACCTGCCAGCAGGCCCCCACTCATGTCCCCCCCTACATGAAATAAAGATGCACAATCATGGCCCACTTCTACACCAAAATACCACAGCATGCCACCCCATTCTTGAGACGCAATGATTTCCCAATCCACCACACACTGACATGCCTATCTCAAGACACAAACCAAAAGTCAACTATGTACATCAACACATGTCCGTCACACACACACACACTGGTTGCCATTGATTGACCCAATGAGCGAATCCCACACATTGAAGTAAAACATCAAAATGTATTAACATGAAAATCAATGTAAAGTAATTAAAGCATAAAATAATGGCAAACATGAAATGAAATGCATGTCCAAATGAAAAAAAAATGGCCAAAACTCTCTGTCCACCAAACCAAATCCAAATGAAACGCAAAAAGGTAAATCCATTGATCCATGGTGAAATGAAATTAAAATGTCCAAATAAATCCAACGTCCAACTATGTACAATCCACTTTTCAAGGGTCCATGAGCCCAACGAAATAAATGAAACCTATCTAATAACCTAGCTAACAAAAAAACTATATACAAAAGTGTGGGGCATAGTCCAAAAGCCCCAAAATAAAAAAAAAGAAAAGGAAACCTAACACTATAAACTATTTACATTGGCGGCGGGCAAGTCCTGCGGCTCACTCAGTGATGTTGTCGGCCAGGGCATCATCGAACTCCATGTCTATTTGCTGGAGGCGGGCCTCTGTCCTGGCCCCAAGGTCTCACAGGGAGGCACTCATGGCCTGTTCCAACTCCCTGCGAGTAGCCTCGAGGCACTCTGCCGGCCTCAATGCCCGACGCATGGAGAACTCCGCCCTGACCATGGTGAGCCGCGCCTCTTCCACCCGCCGCCGCTCCGCACCTATACGCTGGCCCAACCACAGCCACACAGAAGACACACCCATTCCAGAGTCCTCCTGCCCTCTGGCCGATGCCTGCCCCCCTGATGTCGATGGCCCCGAGCCATCATTGCTCCCATCTAGCTCCTGCTGCTGCTGCTGCTGCTGTCCATGTGCCCTGTCCGATGATGCCTGCACATCCTCCATCAGCTGGTCTCCAATTGTGGTGTCCATCCCTGCTGGATCGCCGACTCCCGACTGTGGCAGGGATGGGATCTCCACCAAGCTGGCTGTGTTGGTCAGGCCAGGTCCACAGGGGGCCCTGGTGGAATCTGGGCCGGAAGACGGCAGGGAGAAAGACTGGTGCATAGTCTCCACAGAGGAGGAGAGGTCCGCTAGAGTGCGCGTCACATGTAGGAACCCACCAACCAGGGCCCCTCCCAACAGTGCCATGTCGCGACGCTGCTGTTCGTGATGGCGTGCGTTCTCCGCCCAGGTAGAACGCACGTCATCACGAATGTCACGCGTGCACAACGCGACACCAATCAGGACGGAGCCCATACATTCATGGGACCCCTCGTCCGCAGGTAGTGGAGAGGCAGATGACATGGCACTCTCCCCTACCTGCGGACGGGCCTGGGACAGGGCATCCCTGCTGGTGCATGGTGGTGCAGTAACAGGGTCAAGGACAGCGACATGCACAGGCCCCTCCGCAGTGACCTGTGCTGCCTCCTGACCCTGGCCCTGGACTGCACCACTTGCACCAGTGGTACTACCCCCACCAGGCTCCATGTGCGGCTCAGTAGTGGGCTCCTCCTCCTCTGTGGAGACCACCAACCTGGATGTCTCCGCACCGTCTTCCGCCATTGCAAGCCCCTGTGGGGCCGTAGTGGCAGACGCGGCACCAGCCCCCTCCCTCCCGGATGATGGCAAGTCCTGGGAGGGTGGCTGGGCCTTGTGTTGCCGCCCGGTGGAGGCATCCCCGCCGCTTGGCTCCACAGCGCCGTCTCCGCCCTCTTCTTCACTTGACGCTACATAGAGGGAGACATAGAACACAAGCATCAGGGTACAGTACAATATTCCCCTAGGAGTCGGCGCAGAGTCTCGTGAGTCTCTGACCCAGTGCTTTCTTGGAGTCCCTGCTGGTGAGCTTTTGTCCTTCCTCTATTTTCACTACTGAGAGAGGGGTGTGGATCTTAAAAACCCCTGCTATCCGCGGAGCGGAGCGGAGTCGGTGCAGAGTCTCGTGAGTCTCTGACCCAGTGCTTTCATGGAGTCCCTGCCGGTGAACTTTTGTCCTTCCTCTATTTTCACTACTGAGAGAGGGGTGTGGATCTTAAAAACCCCTGCTATCCGCGGAGCGGCGCGGAGTCGGTGCAGAGTCTCGTGAGTCTCTGACCCAGTGCTTTCTTGGAGTCCCTGCTGGTGAACCTTTGTCCTTCCTCTATTTTCACTACTGAGAGTGGGGTGTGGATCTTAAAAACCCCTGCTATCCATGGAGCGGCGCGTAGTCGGTGCAGAGTCTTGTGAGTCTCTGGAGGCTCACGAGGCTTGCGAGGCACCTTCCTGTCTACCCAGCGTGTGGCTAATATGAACCGCGAGAAGTATCCACAACGAATAATCCACCATCCTCAAACTCGTCTTCAGCTGCAGCGAACTGAGCGAGGAGAATTCCTGAAGATGACTGACACTACGAGCCGACATAAGGTGGACCCTGTGGCCCCCCAAGTAAGAAAGCAGGCTGCTTCTCCTCCCCTGCCCCTCGTATAATCTCTCTCCCAAGTCAATTAACATTCAAGCCCTGTGAAAGTCATTCGAACATGATTGCTATTGCCAGTGCGAGTGAGGCTTCACATATGGTACACGCAACTGATGGCCTACCCCAGACTCACCCTATGTTTTAAAACGGTGAGTTTTTCCCCTCTAACGAGCTCCCACCTCTGGGGGTGGGGGCGGTGGGCGCTGCAGGAGTGTGTGCAGCTGTCGCGGCCGGCTGTTGGTGTGCTGGAGAGGAGGCGGCGGATGTTGTTTCAGCTGGCCACGCTCTAAGCGTTCAAGGCAAGCAGAGCGCGTGGCTGATGGCAGATGCTGATTCCCCCGCAGCTCCTGAGGGAGCTCTGCCGCTGCTGCGAGTTTTGGCCGCGCATGCGGTGCGGGCCGCTGGACTGGTTGCAGAACCAGCGTCTGGAGTTTTGGTGCCAAGAGATAGGCGCCTGACTTCAGAGTGCACAAGTGATTGGCTGGAATGCGCGATGGCCTGTCCAGGAAACCTTGCGAGTGCCCATAAGTCTTACGTGTTAAACACTCCCTGTCCCACGCACATCCCAGAGCTATGTGAAAATAACATAGACATCATAGAAAAACTTGAAAAAAACAAGGAGTGCATGGAAGACCCCCAAATGTTGGAAGCGACAGACGCAAACCATGAATCCAATAAATCATCCATAGAAAAACCGGAAAGACCTAACAATGCCTCTTGTCAAGACGAGGCAGTGAGCTCTTCCTTACAAGAGAATGCAGATTCATCTCCCCCTTTAAAGATCAACACCCCGAGAGAAATCTTGCAATCTCCCGCCAGAAAGAGAAACTTGCTGGCCATTGTAAATAAACTGTTGTTGGATCTGACAGAATTGAACGGATCTCTAACTTTAAAATCATCTGCAGACAATGAATTTAAATCTAACCTGGAGGAACTACAAATTGCACCCTGTAGACCAGAGCAATCGCCACTAATACCTGTCAAGGAATCTACTCCGTGGAATCAATGGCCGAGGGGTGTTAGAAAAAGAAGATGTGTGGCATCAAGCTTGTCCCCTCCGTTTGAATGCTCACAGAACATACCCAGGCAAACTGATAAAAATTCTCCCCCAAAATCTAACTGTAATACCCAAGGGAGAAGCATTTCACCCAAGAACATTGTCATCCTAAGTACAGAGGAGAGGCCAGAGTCATCTAGCAATGACGAATCTCTCCTGAACTCACCAGAAAAACAATGGAATAATTCAAAACCAAAACATTCGCTCAACAGAGCTCCATCAAACCAAAGTAGGAGTGATGCGAATGTTCAGAAACTAATCAAGGAGGCGTTAAATGAATTAAGATCCTTTGTCATGTCCTCATTGACAATAGTGATAGCTCCTATGCTTAAGATGTATGAGCAAATGAATGAGAATATAAAAGATCTCTCAACTCTGTCTGCTTTGATGAACTCAAGACTGCCTTTGACTGATCCCCAGGGAGCTATGGCAACTGCTAAACTATGGGAAAACATCCAAAGAATAGATCAGTCCATAAAGGACCTAGCAGACCAAAAGAGAAGCAATACCGACAAGAGAGTGTTAGCTGAGGTGACTAGAGAAGCTCTGGGGCTACTGAAACAAAGTCAAAAACTGAGAAGGGACGAAGTAGAAGCAGCTTTGATCCCAACTATGCACCTCCCACAGAAGTCTGTTGTCAATCAAAAGCCAGGCATTGATGGACTGGTTCAACAACCACTGATGCGTACTGCTATGCCAATGTCATCATTACTTGGACGAACAGGCATGGAAATGGTGCAAGTTCAGCCAGAGGGAATGGAAGTTATGGAACCGTCCAACTTAGGAATCATATACCCTACTTTGAAGCAATGTCCACCCTCCAATGTCACGAACGACGCATATATTCATCATCCTGTACCGTCCCAACCAAACATTCCAAACCAGTCTGAAAAGGAGAAGACCGCAGTCGATCACGGTACCACACTTCCAATTGAGGCGCATCCAACCACTTCCGCCAATGCTGATGGCATCATAGGATCTGGTGATGCCCACCTGCAAGGCCAACAAGCAAACCGAAGTCCTCATGATCAAGGTGAAAAGAAAAAGTCCGTAAGTGGCCCCAATGATCCAACTGGGACTGATACGCCAAGTCCATCCTTGGCAAATGGAGTGGAATGTGTCGGCTCAAGTGTTGAAAACCTACCCAGCCAAAACCAAAGCAAGGACAAAACCTATGACATATTCCAAAAACCAAACTTGACCACTTCAAATCAAGATTTGGAAAAAAATCAAAAAACCAAAAATGTAAAAGAAAATGAAACAATTTGGGTTCCAGGACATTTCTTAGAAATCTGACGGCATTGAATGTCTTCGTAAATACAGAACAGCTGAGCAAAAGCCTCAAAAAAGCTCAGCTAAACCCTAAAACAAACGAAAAGACAACTATTGAAGAAACAATCATTGTAGACGAAAGTGTGGAAAGCCCACAGAGCGAACTACTCAACTTATCCACGTATGAGGATGAATTTTGTTACGAAGAAATTGATGAGCAAACCGCTAAGGATTGTGCGAATCCAACTGTTTCACATCCTGAGGATAACCCGGCGGCAAAGCTCAAACAAGATTTGGCAAAATGCAGAGGAATCTGCCAATTAATACGCCCCATTGAAGACACAAAAGCCCCAAAGCCATCACAACAAGAGATTAAGTTCGAGACAATGGATGAAAAAAGAAAACGGCAAAGAGCTGTTAGCGGAGTGGACGAAACATCATACGACAAAAACTCCACAAGGCTCCCATTGGATGACGTGAAGGGGAATGATGCCGTTGGAACACTCAGGTTTCAGATTCCATCTGGTGATTCCTTGAACAAATTGTGCCCGAGGGATCTCACAACAAGAACAACCGTCACTAAAAATGATGAAACACGGAGACAGTCTACCCAAAAAAATAGCCAGCGAAATGAGAAATACAAAAAACCTGGTAGGCATGTATTGATTCTGGAACAAATCTTAGACACAAAAGATGGTTTAACATTAAATAGAAATAATGTATTACGTTTACTGCACCACGTGCCCGGCCTCCGCTCCATAGAATCAAATGACATTCAAACTGTCGAATTTGTCAATGACCAACGAAACGATAAAGTCCGGCTTCACATTGACTCCAGACTAACATGTGATCTAATTACGAATGCGATCCATTTTCTGCTGTCTCGGGGGTTCGATATTCACGAAGAAAGTGCTGCGCCCCAGACAGATGTAGCTTCAAACGATACTTCAAGGGGAGGCGCGGAAGCAGTTAAAAGTCACGAAAAAAATGTTGAGAAAACTGGTGTTGCCCAAACAGGAATGATGACGGACCATGCAGCCGAGCGGCCTGAAACACTTCAGCTTGAAAAAGCGAGTAGTGATAAAAATCACGTACGCTTCAGACTCGGCGAACAAATTAAAATCACGATAAATGGAATCGTAAACACTGCAAGAAATGAAAACAATGCAGCACAAGACTTAGAGAAGCCAAATAGGAGCTCAAACTGGAAATGGTTGGCTGGCGTACTAGGTGATAAATCGAGCTAATGCCAACAAGGGCCAGCCTGCCCGATCACAAACATTTTATCCTGGAATACGAGAGGCTTCGTATACTTATTCAACGACACAAAAAATTGGAGCAATGACCTAACCGCTACCTGCTTGCAAGAAACATGGATGGCAAGCTGTCCTTTTTCAGATGAATATGAGTTGGCAATAAACCCTGCCATAACAAGAGATAAGGGACGTCCGTCTGCTGGACTCTTGACCATGATCAAGAAGAATTCTGGCTGGAACTTGGTGAAATGAACAAATGTATCCCTGTTCATACAGTATTCTGTGATCGCCACGAAAAATGAGACGAATAACATCACAAACCAAATTCACATCATTAATATCTACTGGCATCACAAAAATGCGGGAAGATATACATTTATATCAATGGTGTGTGACCTACTTGATGAAATAAACAGTGCTCATCAAAATCTGAACATTATCTTTTGTGGTGACCTTAATTTAGACTGTGTGAATGAGGCAAAGACCTCTGGACATAAAACCCCATCACAAAAACTGGCAAAAAAATGGTGTGTCGATCTCGACGAAATAAATATCACCATTTTAAATGGGAACATCATGGGTGATATTCCCCCAGAAAAAACTTGGAGAGCTATGAAGCAGTCTTCCACCATAGACTATTTCTTCATATCTGATAATCTGCAACAATGAGCAGTGTCTCTTAAAATTACAGCGAACACGAACAGTGACCACAGTCAACTAAAATTAGCATTAAAAATGGCAAACATCAAGAAGCCTCACCAATGGCACAACCAGATTATCGTGGAACCTAACAGATCCCGGCTGAGAATAAAACCTCAAGAAGTTAAGATCTTAACAGAGTCCTACGACAAGTAGGTAATGAACGCAACAGAAACGAAAGCTGAATACAACTGCCTTCTCGAACAGTTCATGACTGTAGATAATGGAATGAGAAGACCTTCCTTTCAACCAAAACACCATTATGACAAACAAGTATGTGAAAGAAAGCAACAACTACGAAAGGAATTGAGGCAACATAGAAACCTCAAAGATGAACAACAAAAGCAGGCGAATAAAATCAGCAAACAAAAATACGAAAACTGGCAAATCTCCCACAAAGCAATTATGCACCAAAATGACAGTGAAACAATGCTCGCCAGCCTCAATAAAAAAAACTCCTCCGAGTTTTGGAAATTAATAAACAGCATTGATTGCACGCAAGATGCAATTCAACTAAGTATGGTGAGTGAAAGAGACTGGATCGATCACTATAATACAGTCTATGTGAAAAAAAGCATCACCATTGACCCGAGTTTGCCTGAGCTTTCAAAATGGGACCTGCATTTCGATAGAGAGGACATTCTACGGAGTATCCAAAGAAGCTCCTCCTCTAGGGCACCAGGACCGGATGGCCTAACAAACTTTATACTTAAACAAAACCCTGAAGAGTGGGCCAATTTTCTATCAAAATTGTTTGCTATAATCACCAGTGAAGGAAAAGTACCAGCTAGTTGGAAAACAGCGATCGTTATCCCAATCTTTAAAAAAGGCAATAGAGCAGAACCTAAAAACTATAGGCCTATTGCCTTATTGAATGTTTTTTGAAAAATATTTGCAACCCAATTACAGAAACAACTCCTTGAATGGATTCAAGATTCAAACCACTTGGACTGCCTACAAGCGGGCTTTGTCAAGGGTGTAGGCTGTGGTCTGAATCTCCTTCTGTTGAACATACTTAAGATGGATGCAATAAAAAGAAACAACAAAATCTATCTGGCATTTGTGGACCTGTCACAAGCCTTTGACAGTATTGACAGAGAACTACTTTGGAAGAAAATGTACGACTGGAAATGCCCGAACAGCTTACTTCTAGCAATAAAAGCATTACATACCAACACAGAGATAAAAATAAGGCTAGACAAAAGTGGCACTCTATCAGCTCCAATAAAAACATATCGAGGAGTAAAACAAGGGTGCTCTCTGGTCTTGATCATATTCAGCCTTTTTATCTCAGATTTGGGCGATGCATATAAAAATGCAAAAGAATTTTCTCCAAAAGTCAATGGAAAAGATCTTCACTGGCTTCAATACGCGGACAATCTCGTTCTTTTGGATCTGACTCCAATAGGCCTGCAACGAAAACTTGGGATTTTAGCTCAATATATCCAACTAAATGGCTTAAATGTGAACACGCAAAAATCAGAATTTTAATCCTGCAGGATCTTCAAAAGAACAAAGATACTGCTGGAAAAAAAAGTTCACTTGGAAACTAGATGATGGCACAATTGAGCAAAAAAAACAATCAATGTATCTAGGCATGTTGCTGAGCTCAATTATCAATAGAAAAAGTCAAGTCAAAATGTAAACAGCTGACTGCGCAAGCCTGCATTTTGAACACAAAATATGGGAAACACTCATTAACACCTGTTCTGACTTTCTACAAGACGAAAGTCATACCGGCCTTAATCCATGGAGCTGACTGTGCCTTCGGATGTCCAGCGGAAGTATGGGCCTCCTTGGAACACTCTTTTTGGTCCAAAGTTTTGCGCTTACCTCCTGGCGTACCAACCGCCTGCATAAAAAACGAGCTGAGTCTCCTATCCATTAATGGGAGGATTATGTGGAACACACTAAATGAATTCCGCAAAGCATCCGACAAAAAGCCAACCCTACAATATAACATCCTAAAAGTTTCAACTAAAGAGCATGATGACTCTGTCCTCTCAATGTGGTTTCAGCGTTGTGAAAAAATTCTCAGCAACATAGGAGCAGACAAAAACTGCTACAAGAAAACCCAAATAAGGTTAAATCATTGCTGTGTATTCAAGACTGGATAGATACTGGTGACACGTGCAGAAAACACAGAATAATGAATCTGATGCCCAATGGAAAGAGAAAACTGAACGAGACTCAGCCATACCTACATAAATTTCCAGACAAAAACCGTAGAGCAATCTTTATGAAATATCGTCTCAACCAATTTCCAACTAGAGAAAACCTTATCATACGGAACGGTGCGGATCTAAGCTCCACCATGTGTTGACTTTGTGGAGAAGACAATGAAACGCTGAAACACTTAATGCTGGTATGCGCCAGTGTGACACAGGAACGCACAAAGCACTTTGGAAGGTTAATACTGGCAAAACCTTCTTTGTCTATTGAACAATGGTGGAGACAACTTTCTGAAGACTTGGATCGTGGTCTAACAATCAAACTAACCTTCTTCCTAGATTCAATGATTGAAAAACTACTAAAGGCAGAGACTAATTTAGAATCCAACAGTCGAAGCCAGTAGAGGTGGCTGGTTAATTAGCATTTGTGGAAGATACGATTTATTTGTGTCATGCATCAATCCTTGAAGTCCATGGTGAACGTATAACCACCTAAAAATTGGAATGTTAACAAATCCATGTTACATGATGGCTCCATGCTCGTTTCTGCCTTTTCCTAGTTTTCCTGTTTTTTTTAGTTTTCCTGGTTTTCTGATCTTTTGGTATTCTTTTGTTCTCTTTTCTGTACTTTTTTAAAGGTTTGTAACAAACCAATACAAAAAAATATATATATTCCCCTAGACAGGAAGCAATAATACATGAGTATCAGTGTCAAACGTCACTTCCATCCTGTCCCTCCACAACACATGGGTGAATGCACGCAACACACATGCAGAAACAGGCACGGCGCCTGCAATCAACATCAGCATCCATGTACAAGGGCCTCTATTAACCAAAATGTTGCCTTCAAACTCACATGCATCATGGCTCACACTGATCCCATGCACACACATCACCGGAGGGTCATGCATCATGGCTTGTACACCACAGACACAGTGGATAGACACAGTGCATACAACGGTGACCGCACTGCCTGAGTGAATCTATACATCATCACGGACATGTGTCATGCATCCATGGCGTTTCAAAGTCACACACACACTTCTCAGACACACACACACATGTGCACCATACATGTACATACATGACAGCAACACCCATCCCTCACACCCCCTCCATGTCCAAGAACAGACACTGGCATGCTTTCATGTGTGCATTTGGCATACAGCTCCCCATGTTGCATTGTAACACATGCACCAACCATGTGGTTCACACATTACTGGTCTCACATGCATGACCATGATGTCCCTGCACACACACATCCATACATGGCCTATGTCACACATACAGGCAAGTATCAGACTAACAGCACACTGCAACATGCCCTGTCTCACATACCAATGCTTGGCCACTCACCGCTCAACTCCAGACGGGTCTTCCTCCAAAGGATCTGGGCATGGAGCGCTGGGCAAACGCGTTCCAGGACCCTCATCTGGATGTCACTCATGCTGACCCGGCCCCCTTCCGCGAGCCGTCGGGCCTTGTAGAGGGTCCTGGACCTGAAGTCCTCCCAGCGCTTCTTGACGTGCTTGATGTCGCGGGTTGCCACCCCCTCCGCGTTGATGGCAAACACTACGTCGTCCCAGATCCTCTCCCGTCCTTCCTTGTTGGCGCGTGATGTTCCGAAGAGGGCATCAAAATGCCCCAGGACATGCTCCACCAGGACACCAACTTCTTTCAAACTGAAGCTGGTGGCCCTCTGTCTCTCTGGCTGGAGGTCGCCAGTGGTCTCAGATGGTGTTTGCCCCGACATGGCGACCCCCTAGGCAGGCGTGGGTGGGCAACTGGGTCCTGGGGCTGGGCTGTGGAGCGATGGTATCCCAGTCAGGAGTCTTCTGTTCCAGCAGGGGTGGACACAGCAACTGGAACCCTGGCTGACGTGCAGGCACCAAATAGCAGGGCATGTGGGCAGCAGGCAGGCAGGCAGCAGCAGATGGCAGTTGGGAGCGTGCTCGGGGCTCTGGGGGGCAGTAATTCGGTCTTCTGGGCAGGAGCGTGGTCTTCCATGTGTTATTGCGTGGCCAGCTTGATACAGAGTGATTTGGCACGTCTGTGTGTAATTCGAGGAAAGGCCCTTAGCACGTAAGCACATCTGTGACGTTACGCGCGCGGGCGTTTCCCTCGTGATGTGGGCATAGTGGTTCAGCGCGTGTGAAAAAACTGCACGTCCACGTGTGAATGCGTGTAATCCGAGGAAAGGGCCTACGCGTAAGTGACATGACGCGCGCGGGCGTTTCCCTCAGCACGGGTTAAAGGTGAGCGGGGCCAGCAGTTCGCTGTACGTGCCTTTCGTGGAGACCGATGTGTGTTGCTGCTTCGTGTTGTTTCGCGCACCATCACAACTTCACAGCGGATAGAGGACGTATCTCTTCTTTTGGCGGGGTATTGGCTTTGTGTGTTTTTCATTATCACGCTGGTCAGACGGTGAGTGGCGCACGCTATTTTTCCTACTGCGGGTGCCCCTGTGTATTGCACCCTTTTTTGAGGTCATAGTAGCCTGCGTGTCCCACACGTACAAGTTTTTCGTGTTACTGGGTGCCACCGCGTACTGCGGGAGGTTGATTCCACGCACGTAGGTTGCAGTGTTGCGTGCACGGTTTTACTGCAGTTTTGGTGTGCCTGAGCGTTGCGTGACCCATCACTACATCACCGGGGTCACATACAGCCTTGCAGGTGCAGGGGGGCTGTTAACATCTTGCATCCCACCCCCTTCACCCCAATTGCCCAGGACAATTGTGGTGTACACCTCGTATTGGCACTCCTCCATCTGTGCCGGCACTACTCCAACTGTGGCTTGGTTGGGAGGCCACCAAAGGTGAGGGGCGCCTCAGCTGGGCATCCTCCTCATGGCGGGCGTGGTCAGGGACGTGGCCGCAGTGACCAGGGAGTAGGGGGACTCCAGGGGTTACAGGGTGGCCGCAGAGGGGGAAGAGGCAGGGGTGCGCCACTTGAGCACGATGTTGTGCCATGTGTCGGTGCAGTCTTGCCACCACCCCCTGTGGTTCCGGGAGATGCAGCTTCTGCATTTGACACTGGCGCCTGTGTGACCCGGCAGTCTGTTTCATCGACTGCCACGGGCTCAAGGGTAGTGGTAGCTGCAGGTGCAGCTGTGGACACCACCAGCCAGGCTCAGGGTCTGCCAGCGCAGGCTGCGTTGGCACTTGAAGAGCCCTTGGAAGATTTCCAACAGGCCAGGAGGGAAACCGTAGGTGCACGCAGGGCTGCCCTGACCAAGACACGTGTCCCTGGGGCAGTAATGTCATCTGCTGCCCCGACCAGCCTGGTGTTGGCAAGTGCAGGGGCAGATGCAGCCAACAACACCCCGGTTGTGAGTCTACCAACCAGGACAGTCGCGGTCAATGACCCTGCCATAGCGGATGTTGCTGCTCAGGGCCCATTAGAGGGCACCCAGCTGCCACTGACGCAAGTCAGGCCTTTGGTCGACCCTCCACCTGCCACTCCCTTGGCTCAATCCACCGGTGCTACTGGCCATAGTGATCAGGGCGGCATTTGCCAGCCAGGGTCTGCGCCACAATCCAAGAGGAGGAATGTTGCACCTGTAGCACAGGCTGGGACCCCACAAACAGCCAACCTCCAGCACGTCGAGGAAGAAGCCTTTCTGCAACCAGGAACTGGACTGCCTCGTGGACTATGTGCTGGGCCACAGCCGTGACATGCTAGTGGGTCCTAATTGTCAGACTACGGCTGCCCACCGTGATACCCACTGGAAGCAAGTTGCGGAACATGTGAGTGTATTTGGCCATGAGGTGCGCACGGCGCAAGAGTGCAAAAAGCGCTGTAATGACCTTAAACGCAGCGCCAAGGCTAAGCATGCCTCAAATTACAACTTGACTCTGGTGACTGGCAGTGGGCCTGCAGCTGAGGAGGAAGACCTCACTCCGCATGAGTCACTCATTGCAGAGTTCATACCATCTGAATCGGTCGAAGGAGTGGGAGAGATGCCGGACTTTGGTGCCCAATCCAGTGAGTGTTGCTGCGTGTTTGTTGTGGACATGTATGATTCACTTGTGTGATGTGTTGTGCATGACTGCCACTACATGTCACATGTACATGGTTCTGATGTGCAAGTAATGCAATGCTTCCCTGATGCATGTCTGCTCTGCTGGATGGTGGACATGTGGAGCGGATGGGGACTGTCCGCATCACCATTATTGCACCCTACTCACATGCTGGTCACCAGGATTCCCCTCAAGTCCATGTTCCAGCTCACTGGCCCTTCAGCATGTAGCGTGGGGTGACCTTCCTCTCAGCCCAGGGACTATGTCATAGCATGACTGACGTGCATGTGTCCTGTGCCTGCATGCGGGTACTCCATGTAGGCATGCTCCCTTGCCCCTCCACCCCCACCTCTGCACCCCAATTCCACCTTAACACTGGTATGCTTCAATTTTGCCTTTGAGTACTTCCCTGTTCATGCGTCCTATGTACATGCTGACTTCCAGCAGCCAATCTGCCAGACATATGCTGTGTGGTACATCCTTTGTACTTGACGAAGGGTGTCTCACTTGGATTGTGCAGAGGTCATATTCCCAGCAGGGACATGAGTGCCCATTCATGCTCTATGTGTATTCCACACATGCCCCTATGTGTCCTTGACTGGATGATCATTGTGGTAGGAGTCCAGGGGGACCTACATTGCATGGCATTTCAGCAGCCTTCCCATTTCCACTCTGGCTCAGTCCTGCGTCACACACATGTTTAGGGTGTGACGGTCTGTGTGGGTCACAGGCCGCAGCCTGTTTAATGGCCAATGACTCTGTCCAACTGGTGTAGTGTCTTCTTCACACGTGGGTCTACTCCAAAGGTTTCATCATGTGTCCTGCTTACTGTCCCATCATCATTTGCTGTGTTGTCACTTGACTCACATGATGCAGTTGATGCTAGTCAACACTGTCTGTCAATAAACAGGTCTATGTTCAGCCTTTTGATACCATGCTAGGCATCCCTGCATTTGCACTTGGGGGGAGGGGTGGTTTACTTGTAGACATGCTACCCATTGAATGCACATTGCACGTGATGCCTGAAGTTGACCTTGCACTGCCTTCACATTTTCTGACACACATCATGAAGTTCTTGTACATGTAGATAGTGAGTAACGTACATATTTGCTGCACTGCATCGACCCACTTCAGTGCAAACTGACACCTTTCGACATGCCTAATCACAGAAGCAATTTCAAGTTGACCCAGCATGCATGGCAGGTTCCATTTTGTGTGTGACATGTCTGCTTGATGTGTTTGGTGTCTGTGTGTGTGTGTGTGTTGTGTGCTTCTAAAATGTGTAGTGACCTTTTTTCTCTCTACTTTTCAGATGATGACGCAATGGAGCCAGAGGATGGTGTTATCATGCCAGGCACAGGGTTGTCATCACTACAGCAACCCGGCACAAGTGGGGGTCGTGGGGTGGTAGGCCACAAAAACCCACATGTGCTACAGTCCATCTTGTCTCTGGCTGGCAATGAGTTCAGCCCTGATGACCACTCTGACGTCCATGTCGAGTTGGATGAGCATCAGGTCCATATGTCAGGGGTGAGTGATTCTGATGTGGACACTCCTCTGTCTGCGACACCTGCACTGAGGGGTCAGACAGTCTTGGAACCTCTGCCTGTGGTAGATCGGGACGCAGGGTCACCCTCCACACCAGTCACTGATGTGCCTGGGCCATCACGTCGACGGGGGCATGTAGTCGTGCAGCCGCGGGCGGTGCCAACACAACGAGGACACCCAGTCCTTGGATCCCGCAGGGGTCAAGCCCAGCAACGCGGTCACCGCAAGCAACCGCAGTATACTGAGTGGAAGCAAGACATGACTGCCAATTCTGAACGGCAGTGGGCAGCAATGGAGAACATCGCTGAGAGCATGGAGCGTGTGGCCCAATCCGTGCTCCCCCCTGCTAGGCAGGTGCTTCTCCAGCAGCAGGCGGCACAGTCCACGGCCCGCTCGCTCAGGCTGGGCATGGCGGCCTCAGACAGGGCACGCCAGGCTGAAATGTCATCTCTGCGTAAAGCAATTGCTGCTCACGCAGAGGCACACATGGAGGCCCTGAGGCAAGAGTATGCTTCCCTCAGATCCACTCTGGGTGTCCTTCTGATGTCCCAGAGGGAGCGGGCAGAGGAGAGGTTTGCGCAGCTTGAGCGTACCATCTCAGCTGAGCTACATGCTTGCCGGGAGGTGCAGCAGCTGTCCAGCCAGGCCTTGCAGGATGAACTCTGTGTTACACGTGCTACCTTGCAAGAGGAAGCACGTGTATCACGGGAGGTTCTGCATGCAGACCTACGTGTGATCGCCGCACAGAACCAGGCTTACCCGTCCGGCAGACTTGCTGCCGACGAGGGGCAAGCTGCAGCTAGGCATGGTCAGGCTCCTGTGCCACGTCCTCCTTTCCAGGAAGAGCCAGACTCGGACGACAATCTATCTCCCACATAGGTCGGGCTGTGCAGGCGTTGAGCCCATGGATGTTTTATTTTCCTCAACATCATCGCATGTGGGTGTTGAGCAGCACCCTGTACCCCCCCTCCTGGGTGCCTCCCCCCCGGGTCGTATGTGGCCATTTTTGATTTTTCTTTTAGTTTAGTTAGTTTAGTTTCATTTTGATAGTTGGTTTAAATAGGTAATGTAGGTTTTTCATAGTTAGTTTAATTAGTTAATATATTTTGAAATTGTTTGACTATTGTGCTTTCATGTGACGGTGTGGTGCTTTGTGGCTTTTGAGAGCATCCACTGTCTGTTCCAGCTGGGCCCTTCAAGCTTGTCTTGTGTATGTGTTTGCAGCTTGGGGTCCTTGACTCACATGTGCCACTCCTGCTTCCCTTATCCATGGGCTCGCAAGGATGGTTCGGTGTAACAGCCTATTACACAAGGGCTCTGGACTGTCATATCTGTGGCATGTCTGCTGCTGTGAAACTTGTGTTGACACCCTAGTGGGGATGACAGGGGTGTTATTGACCACTGTTCTTCATTCGCTAGATGGGGGGTTTCATGATTGATGTGTACATTCATTGCTATTCATTGTGTAGTATGTTTATTATCTATACTGTACATGTGCTTGTTGCAATTCATGGCATAGATGGTGTGTTCAACAGTTTGCCTGTGAAAGACGGACTGATGGTGTGATTTGTGTTGTACGTCTCTGACATGGTCCAATCATGTAATGCCTGAAGAGACACACATAGATGATTTTAAAGCATTAATCATGTGTTTCATGCCCTTTCTGCAGGGGGATGAGCCTCCAGACCACCTTTGCCAGCAGACATGGGCCATGGGCCATTGGACGTCTGGAAGCTGGACACATTTAGGGGTGCCGACATGCGCATGTGTGCACAAGCAGAGGCACAGGGATTGCGCTCATACATCTGAAAACAGATGACGTATTTCAAGGGACTACAGGTAAGGTGAGCAGGACAGGGGGGCCACAATGCAGCAGACCTTCCACCTGGCCAGTTGCAGATGCATGCTTAGTAGCAGCACTGACAGTGAGCTTGGACAAATATTGGTGTTGAAGCGCACAATACAGCTGAGATGCGTTGGTGGACTAATGGCTAGTTGATGGGAAAGTTGTCTGGGGTACCTGCAGGGCCAGTGGCACATACCCTCCGGTCCACCATGGTCCATTGAGGCACTTGTATTAGCCATGTACCATTCCGAGACATGGAAAGAAGCAGCTCACAGGGACAGACAGCAAGGGACAGACTCGTGTGCAGTGCATTTAATTACCATGTAGAATTTGACACATGCACTACCTACTTTTTTTGGGTCATGGTGGAACACGACTTGTTCTGAAGTCATTCCTTGCTAAATGCATCTGGCTGCTTACCCAGGGAACATTGCATGTTGTGTGATTCGTGACACATTGGTCTTCCATTTACAACGCACCCAGCGGCGCATGACTTACTGCATTGACTGTGTATGAACCATCACAGGGGTAATGTTACATATGGGTAGGAAGCATCCACACCAGATTGTTTGTTTGCAGAGTATTTTGTTACTTTGGGGCATATATGGTGCTGTGTTTGTGTGTTATAGGCACGCACAGATTAGTAACTGTGGCTCTCTTTGCAGCATTAAACTGCTCCTGTTACCGGACCTGAGAGTGCGCAGGCAGGAGGCCAGCACTCACCCCAGAGATAAGTTTCTGTTTGTCTTCCATTTGAGTCATTTGTTACTATGTGCATGATAATCAGGTTTGGTGTACTTGTGTATGTGTTAATGTGAGTGGTACAGTTTTGTGTATTTCCTACTTTCCCATGTGAATCCTACTCCCCTCTCCTGCCCCTCATTCCGGTTATCCAGTATAGCAATGCCTGTCCCGACTGCATATCCCTGACCCTCCTTCCCCACCAGGGTCTCAGATTCCTGTGTGAGTTTGACCTTGCAGGCACCCAGCCACGGTGGGGGTGGTTGGTTCGTGCCACTCCTGCACCTGTACATGGGAGCAGTGACAGCACACATCAGTTTGTGGTACATTATTCTGTGTTATGTACCACACATGGTACACATCCTGTTGTGAAATTCTTTTACTGTGCTACCTTGGTTGTTACGTCATTGTGGTAGTACTTTGGCTTTGTGACGTACTGCTACTTCAAGTCATCTACTGGAGGGTCTTCTGGTTTGTTTTGCTGCCTGCAGGCTTTTTGCTTGGCTTCTGTGGTGGCCTGCTTTGAGTTCTCTTTGATGTGGTGTTTTTGCAAGTCAAGGTGGCCTCTGAGGGTGCTGGACAGTTTTTGCACACAAGGTGGGAGATGGTGACAAAGGGGAAGGGTGATCCTGTGGCCAGGTCAACTTCAAGGATGAAGGCTAGATAACCCAGGTGCAGTTGTTCAGTGGGTCATGGTGATTTGTGAGGGGGCGGGGGTGTTTTGTTGTTGACAGTTGCCTTGCCCTACAGTGTGATGCACACCCTGACATTGTAATTGCAGTATCCTATGTACATGATGTATTCTGCTGATCAATGCCTGTTCATGTGTTGTGTTTACCTTTCAGGTGTGAGGGAATAGTTGTGGCTTGATATGCTGGGGTGTACACATGGTGAATGTTCACATGTGATGTGTAGAGGAAACTGATGGTCACTTGATTGCACATGCATATATTGAGTGCATATCCCTACTGGCCCACACACTCGCTCTATGATCCACTACATGTACAACAACCCTTCCATGTCCACATGTACACTCTGTTTGCCTTCTGGTGCCCACTGTGTCCCTGTAGTACATGATCTATGACAAATTGTGGATCCTGTACATGCGTAATTTGCTTTTTGATGTATTTTGTCGCTTGGATGTGATGCTCAGGGTGTGTGTCACACACAATGGCTGTTCACTATGCTGTGCGCTTAGCAGTGTGTTGCATGAGGTGGGCACGGCACACAGAAGCTGCAGTGTTGATTTTGCAATGCATAATGGGTGGGAGGTTGTTGGTCAGTCATTTCATCTGCTTCCATGTCAGGCATCATTGTGTGATGCCACTTTAGATTTTTCACATGTCAATGTGTACCTTTTTGGTACTGTGTTGGTGTATAGCTATTGCTTGCCATGTCATGTGGTTTGGGAGGGTTTGGGTGACATAGCAGTGATAGTCATGGCCTTTTTTGCAGGTCTGTGTGATTCACACCTTGCATGTGTGCCTTTTGGTCACACAGGATTGCTTATGTTTAAATAGCTAGGGATGCACACAATGTGGCACTTGCATGGCAACATTCTCAGGGTGGTAAGGTTGTGACAGTTGACTGTCTCTTTGTCATCATCGATTGTCACCTGGTATGTGCCAGCCCTGTGTGCACTCCGCACGGGTGGGAGTTTAGGTGAAAAATGTGGCCACAAGCTGGGTCCGGGCTGCCTCGCCACGTGCCCTGTCCCCTCCCATGGGCAGTGTCTGTGCCTGTGGTTGGGGATGTGGGGGCACCACCATGTCCACCGGTACACCCTGCCGTGTTGCAACATTGTGCAGGACACATGCTGCCACAATGATCCTGCACATTACTGGGGGCGCATAGAGTAGCTGCCCACCAGAGCGGTCAAGGGAGCGGAAGCGTGACCTCAGCACTCCGAATGTGCACTCCACTATGGCCCTGGTTGCAATATGGACAGCGTTGTATCTTACCTGGGGTGGTGTGGTGGGGTTCCGGATTGGCGTCATCATGTGGTTGCTCAGAGGGTAGGCGCTGTCCCCTGGAAAGGTGATGATGGTTGTGATTATTGGGCTTTGTGTATTTGTGTGTGTGTGTGATATGCATGCATGTGCACAGGCATTTGTACTCACCTAGGAGCCATGTGTCGCCATGCTGCCCAGCTTCCAGGGCCCGGCTCAGGGCGGACATTCTGTATATGAAACTGTCATTGGTGGAGCCAGGGTAGTTTGCATAGACAGAGGGGATGATTCCCTTTGCATCGCATACCACCTGCACGTTGATGGAATGCCAGTGCTTGCGGCTTCGGTTGATGTGCTCAGTGGCCCTAGATGGACGTAGGGCCACATGGGTGCAATCTATGGCACCGAGCACTTTGGGGAAGTGTGCCACCCTGTAAAAGTCCTGGACAACGGCATGCCTTTCTGCGGGTGTTCTGCGCATGTATATTTGCCTGCGGACTAAGGGGCGTGCTGTCATGATTGCCAAGACCTGGTGTAGGCAGCGTGACTGCGTGGCCTGTGAGACCCCCCCCACTATGGCAGTAGTCCGCTGAAATGACCCGGTGGCCAAAAAATGCAGGACATTGAGCACCTTCTCCAAGGGGCTCAATGCTTGGGTGCAGAGGGTGGGGGATGTAAGGTCATCTTCCCACTCCCTGACCAGGTCTAGGATGATGCGAGGTGGAAACCTATACCTGCCGTAGACCTGGTCGTCAGGCATCACAAAAAGGCTTGTCCGGGTGAAAAAATGTGTGCCCTGGCTATTCTCCTCCTCCTGCGGTGTCCCACGATCAGTGCTGCGACAAATGGGGCATTCATCGTAGTGGTATATACATGTTTGTTGTTTGCGTGCACATTTATACTGTGTGCGGGGACGCTTCCGCCTGCCTTCCTGTGGCAGACTCGTTGACGCCTATGCGTGCCTTTAGCCGTGCGCAGGTTTCCCATATTCGGATCCAGGAATACGGGTTGTTCGCGTGCATCTGGGCGTTCCGTGTAGTTCCCTGCAGTACTTCCCCAGTTACGCCTTCTTTTTCATGCGTTATTCCCCATTCCGTGTGTTACGCCCACTGTTCCGCCCACTTTCGCTGTGCGCGTAGCGCACGCCGTTTGATGAAGTGTGCGCCCGCGTGCGCCACACACGGATTTGGCGCACAACCAGTGGTATACACGTGCAGCGCCTTCCTTGAATCGCACGCGTGCGCGTGCTTTCTCACGCTTGCGCCACCTTGCGCCTGCTTGCGCTGGGATTTTCGGCGCAAGTTTGTTCCATGAATCGGCCCCTTAGTGAGAACATCTTTTTCCTGAGAGGAGAACAGACAGCTATGGCTGTGTGTGCTCGAAAACAGATTATCTGGATTTTGGAAAACTCATGGATACATTGGTTGAAGGTGCATGCAGAACGTTGCGGTATATCTGCAGATCTTGGATTCCCTCATGTGGAAGTGCACTGGCATGGAGTGCGTGGAATGAAGTGGCTGGACTTGGTACCTCTCAAGCTACTTTACAGACAGAGCGTCATCCTGATATAATTATCATTCTTTGTGGAGGAAACAGTTTAGGGCATGTGTCTGGAATTTCTTTGCAATTTGCATTGAAGGAAGGACTTGAGAAGGTCATGGACATGTTTCTAAATTGCCAAATAATTTTTTCTCGTATTGCGCAAAGACAAATGTGGCTCCATTCTTCTTTATTTGGTCCACAAATGGAGAAGGCGAGGCGCAATGTCAATAAGGCTGTTTGTGCCTTTCTAAGAGATGTTGGCATGTCCTCTTTCCACAATGAAAATATTATGTTTCGTAGCACATTCATTTTTCGCAGAGATGGAGTCCATCTTACATATGCTGGCAATCAGATTTTTCTTCGAAATGTACAAAATGCATTGCAACCTTTTTTGGAATTATAGTCACCTATTTTGCATTACATGTTGACGAATCCAAGTTTTTCAAACACACAAAACACCACCAAAAGGCTCCTTTCATAGCCACCACTTACTCCCAGAGAAAAGTGCATTGGTTTTGCTACGGTTGCACCCTAACATTTTGTCTGTCCTAGGACTGTCCGCGGACTTTTTGAAAAATGCGCAGGGGCCTACACTGTTTACTTGATTGTTCCATTTTTAAACTGAGAAAGGCGGCTCTGAAGAGAGCCTTTTTTAAAAAATGTTGTTGTTTTATATTTTTTTGTATTTTTTACACACGACACACTACGAGAGGAGGAGAAAGGAGGGTAAGGAAGGGACACCAACCACGGGGATAAGAAAGGGCAGGTGGAGAGAGAAAGATGTAGGGTGGGCCTTATTTAGGTAGGTAGCAGCTCTTCTGGTGCTCAGTGACCGCAGTCTCGAAAGCACTTCGAAGACTCTCCCCCCTGCAGAGTACTGCGTCGCAGTACATACACAATATTGTGACCCTCGAAAGGTAAGGGTCAACAGTATCACGATTGGCATGTGAAGCAGCTGGAGGATGCGCTCTCCCACAGGAGTGTCTCTTGTGGTGCGAGGATTGGAAACAGAGGATGCTGCGGAGGAACTCAACCTACTACGTTCCTTACATGGTACAACCTTGCGAATATCCGCACCGTGGAACTAAGTTAGGTGTCGCTTCATGGTTGTCGTACGAAAGCTGTACACACCAGGTCTCCCACGACTCAGCACCAACTTGCACTGTTTACAGGTGACCTGGTTCGCGCGTGCTTTTGGTATGTTACCATAAACGGTAAACAACCGCCACACCCACGACTCCCGGCGAGTGCTGGTAGTAGGGAGTTCCTCCACCTCATCCTCTTCATCCTCGCTCTCTACATCCTCACGCATATTCCCCTCTGCAGGCCCTTGGGGAGGTGGTGGTGGTGGAGAGTTTGGGGGTGGTGCTGAGGCTGATGTAGCAACAGCAGCCAGGGATGTCATCAGGGTCGGTGAGGTAATCTCCGCTAGAGCACAAAAGGCAGCAAAACTCAATCTGCAATCGCCAGAAGTACAATGAAGATGAGCTTGGGGGCGTGGCCTTTTATAGGGGTGGAGTGGTGCGCCTCGTGACCATATCGATCACTCAAAAGCGTTCAAAAAGTTCCAAACAATATGTGGAAAGCTTCGGCCATTGTATGGGACATGTGAAATGGTGATTTTTTATTGTAAAATAATTTGGCTTGTCTGCATAAGTTCTTTCGAAATGTTGGGGGAGCGGACAAAGTGCGCAAATTAGGACACACGCTCAGCGTGGGTGCGGTCACATGATGACGTCGTGAACACATCCGCGAAGGAAATGTGTGCCCGCAGGACACCACATGCACAGGAATGGTTGTGCGTATGCGCGCGGGTGTTCTATGGACAGTGTTCGGGTCCTGAACCTAATTAAAAGTGCGACACAAGTGAGACGGACAGTTACAGACAGGCGCGATGTTCGCAGGACTTAAGGGTCTGGTGCGCATGTGCGTAGATGTTCTGCTGACTCTACGGCCAGATATAGTGTCCTGAGTACACCTCCATTTTGTTTGCCTACAGACATGCCGGACACTGCGCCGGTTCTATGGACAGTTCCATCTTGGCTCTGGACGGTACGGACAGGTATAGTGTCCTTAGGACATCCATATTTTATTAATTACGGACAGGCTGAACAGGTACGCTGTCCGCGGACATTTTAACTCTTTTAAAAAAAAGTAATTAGACACAAACAATTCCATTAAAACTAACATTACTTTTTTTTATTCAACACATATACATCAATTAAGAGAGAGAGGGGGAAGCAGACACTGAAACAAATATAGGGGAATTATGGGTTTCCACAGGCTGGTTGTGAGGGGATGAAGGGATGGAAGTTTCGTCGAAACGTTTATGTTGTTCTTGAGGGTTTGGGGATAGTTCATTAGGAAATTGAAAAGGGGGACAGTTACAGGTAGTACAGTGGTATCTATTTTTTTCTTTGACGTGGTCCTCCACAAATTGCCGTAAACTATTGAAATTATCTTTGACCATGTCCACTTTCTCTTCTATGCATTTCAAGGTGTCTTGCACTGTGTCTTTTGATTGAATTTCTTCAATTTGTGTATGGTCTGTTAAAAATAAATATATATACGATACGTACACATAAAGTACTGACTATTAATTTGCATATGCAGAGAAGTGTGTACCATTATTATCGCTATCTTCCGACATTTCGTCATGCGGAAAATTCTCCTCCAGCCACTCCAAAGTACTGCACATTTCTGTATGGAAACAACAGAAATACATTATTTGTTCTGCACCTCATACAAAAAAGTATACAAACATATAGGAAAAATGAAGTTCACTTATTACTTTCTTGTACTTTGTATTCGTTGTGTTGTGTTTGTCTACTGTTGCTCCTAGCTGTGCAGTTTCTGTGAGGTAATTACGTTGGATGCATATCTTTTTTTGTTATGGTATAATTCATTTCATTATAAATGGTATTTAAATGATGGGCGATGTGTTAGACGTGTAGGTTCCACTGCTTATTTATTATTACGTATAATGTGTTTATGTGCTGCTTTTTAAACTTGGGCAGTTTTTATATGGCATGATAGAACAATTTCAGATACCCCCTTAGTGTTTGGATAGTGTTGATCTCATCCGCGCCATCCGCGGACATACGCTCAGTCCGTGGCCTTCAAATATCATTAGCGGGGGGGTTCACTATGTTCTATGTTACATGTATATAAAGTAAGGGAATCCTACTAAATATCTCCTAAATTCACATGATGAAAGTGTATATTCAGTAAGTTGCGCTACTAAAAACCTGTGAAACTCAGTAAAAAATCTTTGTTAAAGGGACGTTATGGTTAAGATGCGCTACTAAAAACCTATGAAATTCACTAAAAAAACGTTGTTAACGGGACGTTATGGTTCGAAGTAAAAGGGTCATTGGAATAAATATCATGAGCTAATTAGTGCATTAAGCAATGCATTGCTATAAATACCATTCTATTATGAAGTTCTATCCAGTATACTAAGCTACTCATGCAGAAACATAGGTATTCTGTGTAGCATACATGATGAAGGTGCACTATTCATAATCTTGACATGTTGAATAATGAAATAATAACTGCTTTCTTATTAGAGTTTTGCGTACTGTGAAACATGTAATAAGTAGCTAATAAAACCCACGTACTACGTAATTCCATTATTACTGACAAAACACAAAGAGACAACAAAACATACAAATATGAGTATATACAGGGAAAGTGAACTCAGCAAAAAAGCAGCAGTAGTACCAGAAAGTGTTCATAACGTGACTGATTATCTTTATGCATAGAAATGATTGCTCTGTTTCCAAGCTACTACTTCCCCTATGTATATGTATCACATGATGTAACTGGACACTAAGGAAAGTAGTGTGAGCACAATGTATACAAATATGAGAATATACAGGGAAAGTACAGTAATAAAAAAACAACAGAACCATCAGAAAGTGCTAATAACCCTACTTATTATCTTCATTCACAGAAAGGATTGTTGTCTTTCAAGTCTGTGTCTTCTCCTATGTATATGTTTCATATGATGTGACTGGACCCTAAGGGTATTACTATAAGAACATACTTGAAGAATAAGTGTACAAATATAGTACCTTTTCAATTTTTAGTTCCTGACTGTTACTGAACAAAACCATGTAGCCTAGATATGTCAGTAAAGGAAAAAAGGGGGAGCCAGACATGTGATGTCATCAGTGATGTCATCAATGACATTTGTGATGTCATCTTTGTCGTCCTGGGTGTTAGTCTTAGCAGTGCACGGTGGTGGCACGAGTTATGGTTGCTTAGTTTACCATAACTGGCGAATTTCAAGGGTTTTTTGGTTTTACTTCGAACCATAACATCCCGTTAACAAAGTTCTTTTTAGTGAATATATATATATATATATTCAGTGAAAAAGCTTTGTGAAAGGGACGTTATGGTTCCAAGTAAAACCGAAAAACCCTTGAAATTCGCCAGTTATGGTAAGCTAAGCAACCATAACTCGCGCCACCACCGTGCACTGCCAAGACTAACACCCAGGACATCAAAGATGACATCACAAATGTCATTGATGACATTACTGATGACATCACATGTGTATGTACTTTTCATGAAATATGTGTACAAGGGATTCTTATTATAATGTTGCGAAACAAGTGTCAAGGATCATTGCAATAAATATCATACCCTAATTAGTGCATTGAACGATGCATTGATATAAATAGCATTCTATTATGGGGTTCTATCTAGTATACTAAGCTACTCATACAGGAACATAACATTGTGTGCAGCGTACAAGATGAAGGTATAATATTCGTAATGTTAATAAGTTGAATAATGAAATGATAATTGTTTTCTTAATAGATTTTTGTGTACTGTGAAATATGTAATACATAGCTAATAAAACACATGTATTACATAATTGCATTACTATAGACAAAACACAAAGACACAAGAACACATACCAATATGGGTATATACAGGGAAAGTGAAGTTAGCAAAAAAGCACAAGTAGTAGCAGAAACAATTCATAACTTAACTGATTATTTTCATGCAAATAAATGATTGCTCTGTTTCAAAGCTGCTATTTACCCTATGTATATGTATCACTTGATGTGATTGGACCCACAGGGAAAGTACAGCCATAAAAATAAAAAAAAAACAGAACTATCAGAAAGTGCTCAGAAGTCTATTGATTATCTTTATGCACAAAAAGGATAGCTGTCTTTCAAGCTTGTGTCTTCCCGTACGTATATGTTTCATATGATGTGACTGGACTCTAAGGGAATTACTGTAAGAACCTACTTGAAGGATACGTCTACAAATAAAATAAAATGTTTAGTTTCTGACTGTTACTGAAGAAAACCATGTGGCCTAGATATGTCAGCAAAAGAAAAAAGAGTGAGAAAGGCATGTGATGTCATCAGTGATGTCATCAATGACATTTGTGATGTCATCTTTGATGTCCTGGGTGTTAGTCTTAGCAGTGCACGGTGGTGGCGCGAGTTATGGTTGCTTAGCTTACCATAACTGGCGAACTTCAAGGGTTTTTCGGTTTTACTTGGAACCATAACGTCCCTTTGACAAAGTTTTTTCCACTGAATTTCATAGGTTTTTAGTAGCGCAACTTAACCATAACGTCCCTTTAACAAAGTTTTTTCACTGAATTTCATAGGTTTTTAGTAGCGCAACTTAACCATAACGTCCCTTTAATAAAGTTTTTTCATTGAATTTCATAGGTTTTTATTAGTGCAACTTAACCATAACGTCCCTGTAACATTTTTTTTTACTAAATTTTAAAGGTTTTTATTAGTGCAACGTCACCATAACATCCTTTTCAATAGATGAAGACCACTAACATCTTATGTCCTCAAAGTGGGAATGCCGGGTGGTAAAAAAAACAAAAAGATTTTCCTTCCTACACCGGGACGGAAGGAAAATCTTGTACCAAGATGGCCACCATGGAAACGGAAGGCGGGGTGTATAAAGAACACAACAGGGCATGAGCGGGGGGTGGGGGGGAATAGGGGGGACACATGGGCATGAGCGGGGGGTGAAAGGGAATAGGGTACAAACGGGGCATGAGCAGGGGGTGGGGGAAAAGGAAGGAAACACGGGGCATGAGCGGTGGTGGGGCGAACACGAGAGAGACACGGGGCATGAGCAGCGGGTGGGGAGGAACATGAGGGAGACACAGGGTATGAGCGGGGGGTGGGGAGGAACAGGAGGGAGACACAGGGCATGAGCGGGGGGGTACAGGGCACACACGGGACATGAGCGGGGGTGGGGGGGAAAGGAGAGAGACAAGGGGCATTAGCGGGGGGTGGGGCCAACAGGAGAGAGACACGGGGCATGAGCGGGGGGTGGGGAGAACAGGAGACAGATACGGGGCATGAGTGGGGGGGTGGGGAGAACAGGAGACAGCACGGGGCATGAGCAGGGGATGGGGGAACAGGAGACAGATACGGGGCATGAGCGGGGGTGGGGGGCAACAAGAGAGACACGGGGCATGAGCGGGTGGGGGGAACAGGAGACAGACATGGGGCATGAGCGGGTGGGGGGAACAGGAGACAGACACGGGGCATGAGCGGGGGGTGGGGGGCAACAGGAGATAGGCACGGGGCATGAGCGGGGGGTGGGGGAACAGGACACAGACACGGGGCATGAGCGGGGGGTGGGGAAAACAGAAGACAGACACGGGGCATGAGCGGGGGGCGTGGGGGGCAACAAGAGACAGACACAGCACATGAGGGGAACAGGAGACAGATACGGGACATGAGCGGGGGTGGGGAGAACAGGAGACAGACACGGGGCATGAGCAGGGGGTGGGGGGAACAGGAGAAAGACACGGGGCATGAGCGGGGGGGTGGGGGGAACAGAAGACAGACACGGGCATGAGCAGGGGGTAGGGGGCAACAGGAGAGAGACACAGGGCATGAGCTGGGGGGGTGGGGAGATACAAGAGACAGACACGGGGCATGAGCGGGGGTGGGGGGCAACAGGAGAGAGACACGGGACATGAGCGGGTGGGGGGAACAGGAGACAGACACGGAGCATGAGCGGGGTGGGCAACAGGAGACAGACACGGGGCATGAGCGGGGGGTGGGGGGCAACAGGAGTGACACGGGGCATGAGCTGGGGGTGGGGG
Organism: Ambystoma mexicanum; assembly: GCF_040938575.1. Lineage (NCBI taxonomy): Eukaryota > Metazoa > Chordata > Amphibia > Caudata > Ambystomatidae > Ambystoma > Ambystoma mexicanum. The sequence continues at coordinate 231,846,387 of NC_090936.1, forward strand.
GCAACAGGAGAGACACGGGGCATAAGCGGGGGGTGGGGGAACAGGAGACAGACACGGGGCATGAGCAAGGGGTGGGGGGAACAGGAGACAGACAAGGGGCTTGAGCGGGGGGTGGGGGAACAACAGTCCCGGGGCATGAGCGGGGGGTGGGGAGAACAGACACGGGGCATGAGCGGGGGGGTGGGGGGCAACAGGAGACAGACACGGGGCATGAGCGGGGGGTGGGAGGAACAGGAGACAGACACGGGGCATGAGCGGGGGGTGGGGAGAACAGGAGACAGACACGGGGCATGAGCGGGGGGGTGGGGGCAACAAGAGAGACATGGGGCATGAGCGGGTGGGGGGAACAGGAGACAGACATGGGGCATGAGAGGGTGGGGGGAACAGGAGACAGACACGGGGCATGAGCGGGGGGGTGGGGGGCAACAGGAGATAGACACGGGGCATGAGCGGGGTTGGGGGGAACAGGACACAGACACGGGGCATGAACGGGGGGTGGGGAGAACAGGACACAGACAAGGGGCATGAGCGGGGGGGTGGGGGGCGCAGGAGACAGACACGGGGCAGCGGGGGATGGGGGGAAGGGGAGAGAGACACACGATGCATGAGCGGCGGTGGGGGGAGGAAGAGAGACACACGAGGCATGAGCGGGGGATGGGGGAGGGAGAGAGACACACGGGGCATGAGCGGGGGGTGAGCGGAAGGGAGAGAAACACACGGGGCATGAGCGGGGGGTGGGCGGGAGGGAGAGAGACACACGGGGCATGAGCGGGGGGTGGGCGGGAGGGAGAGAGACACACGGGGCATGAGCGGGGGGTGGGGGGAAGGGGAGAGAGACACACGGGGCATGAGTGGGGGGTGGGGGGAGGGAGAGAGACACAAGGGGCATGAGCAGGGGTTGGGGTTGAGTGAGAGAGACACACGGGGCATGAGCGGGGGATTGGGGGGAGGGAGAGAGACACACGGGGCATGAGCAGGGGGTGGGGGGGAGTGAGAGAGACACACGGGGCATGAGCGGGGGTGGGGGGGAGGGAGAGAGACACACGGGGCATGAGCGGGAGGGGGAGAGACACACGGGACATGAGCGGGGGTGGGCGGGAAGGGGAGAGACACACGGGGCATGAGCGGGGGTGGGCGGGAGGGGGAGAGACACACAGGGCAAGAGCAGGGGTGGGCGGGAGGGGGAAAGACACGGGGCAAGAGCGGGGGTGGGCGGGAGGGGGAAAGGCACGGGGCAAGAGCAGGGGTGGGCGGGAGGGGGAATGACACGGGGCAAGAGTGGGGGTGGGCGGGAGGGGAAAAGACACGGGGCAAGAACGGGGGTGGGCGGGAGGGGGAAAGACACGGGGTAAAAGCGGGGGTGGGCGGGAGAGGGAAAGAGACACGGGGCAAGAGCGGGGGTGGGCAGGAGGGGGAAAGAGAAACGGGGCAAGAGCGGGGGTGGACGGGAGGGGGAAAGACACACGGGGCAAGAGCGGGGGTGGGCAGGAGGGGGAAAGAGACACGGGGCAAGAGCCGGGGTGGGCGGGAGGGGGAAAGAGACACGGGGCAAGAGCGGGGGTGGGCGGGGGGGGAAGACACGGGGCAAGAGCGGGGGTGGGCGGGAGGGGGAAAGAGACACGGGGCAAGAGCAGGGGTGGGCGGGAGGGGGAAAGACACGGGGCAAGATCGGGGGTGGGCGGGAGAGGGAAAGAGACACGGGGCAAGAGCGGTGGTGGGTGGGAGGTCGCAAGAGCGGGAGTGGCCGGGAGGGGGAAAGAGACATGGGGCAAGAGCGGGGGTGGGCGGGAGGGGGAAAGAGACACAGGGCAAGAGGGGGGGTGGGCGGGAGGGGGCAAGAGCAAGGGTGGGCAGGAGGGGGAAAGAGACACAGGGCAAGAGTGCGGTGGACGGGAGGGGGAAAGAGACACGGGGCAAGAGCAGGGGTGGGCGGGAAGGGGAAAGACACACGGGACAAGAGCGGGGGTGGGCGGGAGGGGGAAAGACACACGGGGCAAGAGCGGGAGTGGGCGGGAGGGGGAAAGACACATGGGGCAAGAGCGGGGGTTGGCGGGAGGGGGAAAGGCACACGGGGCAAGAGCGGGGGTGGGCGGGAGGGGGAAAGACACATTGGGCAAGAGCGGGGGTGGCGGGAGGGGGAAAGACACACAGGGCAAGAGCGGGGGTGGGGAAGAATTGGAAAGACACACGGGGCAAGAGCAGGGGTCGGGGGGAGGGGAGAGAGACACACGGGGCATGAGCAGGGGGTGGGGGGGAAGGGGAGAGACACACGGGGCATGAGCGGGGGTGGAGGGGAGGGAGAGAGACACACGGGGCATGAGCAGGGGTGGGGGGAGGGAGAGAGACACACGGGGCATGAGCGGGGGGTGGGCGGGAGGGGGAGAGACACACGGGGCATGAGCGGGGGGTGGGCGGGAGGGGGCGAGACACACGGGGCATGAGTGGGGGAGGGAGAGAGACACACGGGGCATGAGCTGGGGGTGGGAGGAAGGGGAGAGAGACACACGGGGCATGAGCGGGGGGTGGGTGGGAGGGGGAGAGACACACGGGGCATGAGCGGGGGTGGGGGGTAGGGGGAGAGACACATGGGACATGAGCGGGGGGTGGGCGGCGGGTGGGGAGAGACACACGGACATGAGTGGGGGGAAGGGGAGAGAGACACACGGGGCATGAGCGGGGGTTGGGGGGAGGGAGAGAGACACACGGGGCATGAGTGGGGGGGTGGGGGGGAGGGAAAGAGACACACGGGGCATGAGCGGGGGGTGGGGGGGAGGGAGAGAGACACACGGGGCATGAGTGGGAGGGGGAGAGACACACGGGACATGAGCGGGGGTGGGCGGGAGGGGGAGAGACACACGGGACATGAGTGGGGGGTGGGGGAGGGAGAGAGACACACGGGGCATGAGCAGGGGGTGGGTGGAGGGAGAGAGAGACACACGGGGCATGAGCGGGAGGGGGAGAGACACACGGGACATGAGCGGGGGTGGGCGGGAGGGGAGAGACACACGGGGCATGAGCGGGGGGTGGGCGGGAGAGGGAGAGACACACGGGGCAAGAGCGGGGGTGGGCGGGAGGGGGGAAGACAGGGGGCAAGAGCGGGGGTGGGCGGGAGGGGGAAAGACACGGGGCAAGAGCGGGGGTGGGCGGGAGGGGGAAAGACACGGGGTTAGAGCGGTGGTGGGCGGGAGGGGGAAAGACACACGGGGCAACAGCGGGGGTGGGCGGGAGGGGGAAAGACACGGGGCAAGAGCGGGGGTGGATGGGAGGGGAAAGACACGGGGCAAGAGCGGGGGTGGGCGGGAGGGGGAAAGAGACACGGGGCAAGAGCGGGTTGGGCGGGAGGGGGAAAGAGACACGGGGCAAGAGCGGGGGTGGGCGGGAGGGGGAAAGAGTCACGGGGCAAGAGCAGGGGTGGGCGGGAGGGGGAAAGAGACACGGGGCAAGAGCGGGGGTGGGTGGGAGGGGGAAAGAGACACGGGGCAAGAGCCGGGGTGAGCGGGAGGGGAAAGAGACACGGGCAAGAGCGGGGGTGGGCGGGAGGGGGAAAGACACGGGGCAAGAGCGGGGGTGGGCGGGAAGGGGAAAGAGACACGGGGCAAGAGCGGGGGTGGGCAGGAGGGGGAAAGGCACGGGGCAAGAGCGGGGGTGGGCGGGAGGGGAAAAGAGACACAGGGCAAGAGCGGGGTGGCCGGGAGGGCGCAAGAGCAGGGGTGGCCGGGAGGGGGAAAGAGACACGGGGCAAGAGCGGGGGTGGGCGGGAGGGGGAAAGAGAAACAGGGCAAGAGCGGGGGTGGGCAGGAGGGGAAAAGAGACATGGGGCAAGAGCGGGGGTGGGCGGGAGGGGGAAAGAGACACGGGGCAAGAGGGGGAGTGGGCGGGAGGGGGCAAGAGCGGGGGTGGGCGGGAGGGGGAAAGAGACACGGGGCAAGAGCGGGGGTGGGCGGGAGGGGGAAAGAGACACGGGGCAAGAGTGGGGTGGGCGGGAGGGGGAAAGACACACAGGGCAAGAGCGGGGGTGGGCGGGAAGGGGAAAGACACACGGGGCAAGAGTGGGGGTGGGCGGAGGGGGAAAGACACACGGGGCAAGAGCGGGAGTGGGCGGGAGGGGGAAAGACACACGGGGCAAGAGCGGGGGTGGGCAGGAGGGGGAAAGAGACACGGGGCAAGAGCCGGGGTGGGCGGGAGGGGGAAAGAGACACGGGGCAAGAGCTGGGGTGGGCGGGGGGGAAGACACGGGACAAGAGCGGAGGTGGGCGGGAGGGGAAAGAGACACGGGGCAAGAGCAGGGGTGGGCGGGAGGGGGAAAGACACGGGGCAAGATCGGGGGTGGGCGGGAGAGGGAAAGAGACACGGGGCAAGAGCGGGGGTGGGTGGGAGGGCGCAAGAGCGGGAGTGGCCGGGAGGGGAAAGAGACATGGGGCAAGAGCGGGGGTGGGCGGGAGGGGGAAAGAGACACAGGGCAAGAGGGGGGGTGGGCGGGAGGGGGCAAGAGCAAGGGTGGGCAGGAGGGGGAAAGAGACACAGGGCAAGAGTTGCGGTGGACGGGAGGGGGAAAGAGACACGGGGCAAGAGCAGGGGTGGGCGGGAGGGGGAAAGACACACGGGACAAGAGCGGGGGTGGGCGGGAGGGGGAAAGACACACGGGGCAAGAGCGGGAGTGGGCGGGAGGGGGAAAGACACATGGGGCAAGAGCGGGGGTTGGCGGGAGGGGGAAAGGCACACGGGGCAAGAGCGGGGGTGGGCGGGAGGGGGAAAGACACACGGGGCAAGAGCGGGGGTGGGCGGGAGGGGGAAAGACACACAGGGCAAGAGCGGGGGTGGGGAAGAATTGGAAAGACACACGGGGCAAGAGCAGGGGTCGGGGGGAGGGAGAGAGACACACGGGGCATGAGCAGGGGGTGGGGGGAAGGGGAGAGACACACGGGGCATGAGCGGGGGTGGAGGGGAGGGAGAGAGACACACGGGGCATGAGCAGGGGTGGGGGGAGGGAGAGAGACACACGGGGCATGAGCGGGGGTGGGCGGGAGGGGGAGAGACACACGGGGCATGAGCGGGGGGTGGGCGGGAGGGGGCGAGACACACGGGGCATGAGTGGGGGAGGGAGAGAGACACACTGGGCATGAGCTGGGGGTGGGAGGAAGGGGAGAGAGACACACGGGGCATGAGCGGGGGGTGGGTGGGAGGGGGAGAGACACACGGGGCATGAGCGGGGGTGGGGGGTAGGGGGAGAGACACATGGGACATGAGCGGGGGGTGGGCGGCGGGTGGGGAGAGACACACGGACATGAGTGGGGGGAAGGGGAGAGAGACACACGGGGCATGAGCGGGGGTTGGGGGGAGGGAGAGAGACACACGGGGCATGAGTGGGGGGTGGGGGGGAGGGAAAGAGACACACGGGGCATGAGCGGGGGGTGGGGGGGAGGGAGAGAGACACACGGGGCATGAGTGGGAGGGGGAGAGACACACGGGACATGAGCGGGGGTGGGCGGGAGGGGGAGAGACACACGGGACATGAGTGGGGGGTGGGGGAGGGAGAGAGACACACGGGGCATGAGCAGGGGGTGGGTGGAGGGAGAGAGACACACGGGGCATGAGCGGGAGGGGGAGAGACACACGGGACATGAGCGGGGGTGGGCGGGAGGGGGAGAGACACACGGGGCATGAGCGGGGGGTGGGCGGGAGAGGGGGAGACACACGGGGCAAGAGCGGGGGTGGGCGGGTGGGGGGAAGACAGGGGGCAAGAGCGGGGGTGGGCGGGAGGGGGAAAGACACGGGGCAAGAGCGGGGGTGGGCGGGAGGGGGAAAGACGTGGGGTTAGAGCGGTGGTGGGCGGGAGGGGGAAAGACACACGGGGCAACAGCGGGGGTGGGCGGGAGGGGGAAAGACACGGGGCAAGAGCAGGGGTGGATGGGAGGGGAAAGACACGGGGCAAGAGCGGGGGTGGGCGGGAGGGGGAAAGAGACACGGGGCAAGAGCAGGGTTGGGCGGGAGGGGGAAAGAGACACGGGGCAAGAGCGGGGGTGGGCGGGAGGGGGAAAGAGTCACGGGGCAAGAGCAGGGGTGGGCGGGAGGGGGAAAGAGACACGGGGCAAGAGCGGGGGTGGGTGGGAGGGGGAAAGAGACACGGGGCAAGAGCCGGGGTGAGCGGGAGGGGAAAGAGACACGGGCAAGAGCGGGGGTGGGCGGGAGGGGGAAAGACACGGGGCAAGAGCGGGGGTGGGCGGGAGGGGGAAAGAGACACGGGGCAAGAGCGGGGGTGGGCGGGAGGGGGAAAGGCACGGGGCAAGAGCGGGGGTGGGCGGGAGGGGGAAAGAGACACAGGGCAAGAGCGGGGGTGGCCGGGAGGGCGCAAGAGCAGGGGTGGCCGGGAGGGGGAAAGAGACACGGGGCAAGAGCGGGGGTGGGCGGGAGGGGGAAAGAGACACAGGGCAAGAGCGGGGGTGGGCAGGAGGGGAAAAGAGACATGGGGCAAGAGCCGGGGTGGGCGGGAGGGGGAAAGAGACACGGGGCAAGAGGGGGAGTGGGCGGGAGGGGGCAAGAGCGGGGGTGGGCGGGAGGGGGAAAGAGACACGGGGCAAGAGTGGGGGTGGGCGGGAGGGGGAAAGAGACACGGGGCAAGAGTGGGGTGGGCGGGAGGGGGAAAGACACACAGGGCAAGAGCGGGGGTGGGCGGGAAGGGGAAAGACACACGGGGCAAGAGTGGGGGTGGGCGGAGGGGGAAAGACACACGGGGCAAGAGCGGGAGTGGGCGGGAGGGGGAAAGACACACGGGGCAAGAGCGGGGGTTGGCGGGAGGGGGAAAGACACACGGGGCAAGAGCGGGGGTGGGCAGGAGGGGGAAAGACACACGGGGCAAGAGCGGGGTGGGCGGGAGGGGGAAAGACACACGGGGCAAGAGCGGGGGTGGGGGGGAATTGGAAAGACACACGGGGCAAGAGGGGGGTCAGGGGAGGGAGACAGACACACGGGGCATGAGCAGGGGGTGGGGGGAAGGGGAGAGACACACGGGGCATGAGCGGGGGTGGAGGGGAGGGAGAGAGACACACGGGGCATGAGCAGGGGTGGGGGGAGGGAGAGAGACACACGGGGCATGAGCGGGAGGTGGGCGGGAGGGGGAGAGACACACGGGGCATGAGCGGGGGGTGGGCGGGAGAGGGAGAGACACACAGGGCATGAGTGGGGGAGGGAGAGAGACAAACGGGGCATGAGCGGGGGGTGGGAGGAAGGGGAGAGAGACACACGGGGCATGAGCGGGGGGTGGCCGGGAGGGGGAGAGACACACGGGGCATGAGCGGGGGTGGGGGGGAGGGGGAGAGACACATGGGACATGAGCGGGGGTGGGCGGCGGGTGGGGAGAGACACACGGACATGAGTGGGGGGTGGGGGGAAGGGGAGAAGACACACAGGGCATGAGCGGGGGGTGGGGGGAGGGAGAGAGACACACGGGGCATGAGTGGGGGGTTGGGGGGAGGGAAAGAGATACACGGGGCATGAGCGGGGGGTAGGGGGAGGGAGAGAGGCACACGGGGCATGAGTGGGAGGGGGAGAGACACACGGGACATGAGCGGGGGGTGGGCGGGAGGGGGAGAGACACACGGGACATGAGCAGGGGGTGGGGGGAGGGAGAGAGACACACGGGGCATGAGCGGGGGGTGGGTGGAGGGAGAGAGACATACGGGGCATGAGCGGGAGGGGGAGAGACACACGGGACATGAGCGGGGGTGGGCGGGAGGGGGAGAGACACACGGGACATGAGCGGGGGTGGGCAGGAGGGGGAGAGACACACGGGACATGAGCGGAGGGTGGGCGTGAGGGCGAGAGACACACGGGGCAAGAGCGGGGGTGGGCGGGAGGGGGGAAGACAGGGGGCAAGAGCGGGGGTGGGCGGGAGGGGGAAAGACACGGGGCAAGTGCGGGGGTGGGCAGGAGGGGGAAAGACACACGGTGCATGAGCGGGGGTGGGCGTGAGGGCGAGAGACACACGGGGCAAGAGCGGGGGTGGGCGGGAGGGGGGTAGACAGGGGGCAAGAGCGGGGGTGGGCGGGAGGGGGAAAGACACGGGGCAAGTGCGGGGGTGGGCAGGAGGGGGAAAGACACGGGCAAGAGCGGGGGTGGGCGGGAGGGGCAAAGACACACGGGGCAAGAGCGGGGGTGGGCGGGAGGGGGAAAGACACGGGGCAAGAGCGGGGGTGGACGGGAGGGGAAAGACACGGGGCAAGAGCGGGGGTGGGCAGGAGGGGGAAAGAGACACGGGGCAAGAGCGGGGGTGGGCGGGAGGGGAAAAGAGACACGGGGCAAGAGCGGGGGTGGGCGGGAGGGGAAAAGAGACACGGGGCAAGAGCGGGGGTGGGCGGGAGGGGGAAAGACACACGGGGCAAGAGCGGGGGTGGGTGGGAGGGGGAAAGACACGGGGCAAGAGCGGGGGTGGACGGGAGGGGAGAGACACGGGGCAAGAGCGGGGGTGGGCAGGAGGGGGAAAGAGACACGGGGCAAGAGCGGGGGTGGGCGGGAGGGGAAAAGAGACACGGGGCAAGAGCGGGGGGTGGGGGAGGGAGAGAGACACACGGGGCATGAGCGGGGGTGGGTGGAGGGAGAGAGACACACGGGGCATGAGCGGGAGGGGGAGAGACACACGGGACATGAGCGGGGGTGGGCGGGAGGGGGAGAGACACACGGGACATGAGCGGGGGTGGGCGGGAGGGGGAGAGACACACGGGACATGAGCGGGGGGGTGGGCGGGAGGGGGAGAGACACACAGGGCATGAGCGGGGGGTGGGCGGGAGGGCGAGCGACACACGGGGCAAGGGCGGGGGTGGGCGGGAGGGGGGAAGACAGGGGGCAAGAGCGGGGGTGGGCGGGAGGGGGAAAGACACGGGGCAAGTGCGGGGGTGGGCGGGAGGGGGAAAGACACAGGCAAGAGCGGGGGTGGGCGGGAGGGGGAAAGACACACAGGGCACGAGCGGGGGTGGGCGGGAGGGGGAAAGACACGGGGCAAGAGTGGGGGTGGACGGGAGGGGAAAGACACTGGGCAAGAGCGGGGGTGGGCAGGAGGGGGAAAGAGACACGGGGCAAGAGCGGGGGTGGGCGGGAGGGGAAAAGAGACACGGGGCAAGAGCGGGGGTGGGCGGGAGGGGGAAAGACACACGGGGCAAGAGCGGGGGTGGGCGGGAGGGGGAAAGACACAGGGCAAGAGCGGGGGTGGACGGGAGGGGAAAGACACGGGGCAAGAGCGGGGGTGGGCAGGAGGGGGAAAGAGACACGGGGCAAGAGCGGGGGTGGGCGGGAGGGGAAAAGAGACACAGGGCAAGAGCGGGGGTGGGCGGGAGGGGGAAAGAGACACGGGGCAAGAGCGGGGGTGGACGGGAGGGGGAAAGAGACACGGGGCAAGAGCGGGGGTAGGCGGGAGGGGGAAAGAGACACAGGGCAAGAGCGGGGGTGGGTGGGAGGGGGAAGAGACACAGGGCAAGAGCGGGGGTGGGTGGGAGGGGGCAAGAGCGGGGGTGGGTGGGAGGGGGAAAGAGACACGGGGCAAGAGTGGGGGTGGGTGGGAGGGGGAAAGAGACATGGGGCAAGAGCGGGGGTGGGCGGGAGGGGGAAAGAGACACGGGCAAGAGCGGGGGTGGGCGAGAGGGGGAAAGACACGGGGCATGAGTGGGGGTGGGCGGGAGGGGGAAAGACACGGGGCAAGAGTGGGGGTGGATGGGAGGGGAAAGACACGGGGCAAGAGCGGGGGTGGGCAGGAGGGGGAAAGAGACACGGGGCAAGAGCAGGGGTGGGCGGGAGGGGAAAAGAGACACGGGGCAAGAGCGGGGGTGGACGGGAGGGGGAAAGAGACACGGGGCAAGAGCGGGGGTGGGCGGGAGGGGGAAAGAGACACGGGGCAAGAGCGGGGGTGGGTGGGAGGAGGAAAGACACACGGGGCAAGAGCGGGGGTGGGTGGGAGGGGGAAAGAGACACGGGGCAAGAGCAGGGGTGGGCGGGAGGGGAAAAGAGACACGGGGCAAGAGCGGGGGTGGACGGGAGGGGGAAAGAGACACGGGGCAAGAGCGGGGGTGGGCGGGAGGGGGAAAGAGACACGGGGCAAGAGCGGGGGTGGGTGGGAGGAGGAAAGACACACGGGGCAAGAGCGGGGGTGGGTGGGAGGGGGAAGAGACACAGGGCAAGAGCGGGGGTGGGTGGGAGGGGGCAAGAGCGGGGGTGGGTGGGAGGGGGAAAGAGACACGGGGCAAGAGCGGGGGTGGGTGGGAGGGGGAAAGAGACACGGGGCAAGAGCGGGGGTGGGCGGGAGGGGGAAAGAGACACGGGGCAAGAGCGGGGGTGGGCGGGAGGGGAAAAGAGACACGGGGCAAGAGCAGGGGTGAGCGGGAGGGGAAAAGAGACACGGGGCAAGAGCAGGGGTGGGCGGGAAGGGGAAAGAGACACGTGGCAAGAGCGGGGGTGGACGGGAGGGGGAAAGAGACATGGGGCAAGAGCGGGGGTGGACGGGAGGGGGAAAGAGACACGGGGCAAGAGCGGGGGTGGGCGGGAGGGGGAAAGAGACACGGGGCAAGAGCGGGGGTGGGTGGGAGGAGGAAAGACACACGGGGCAAGAGCGGGGGTGGGTGGGAGGGGGAAGAGACACAGGGCAAGAGCGGGGGTGGGTGGGAGGGGGCAAGAGCGGGGGTGGGTGGGAGGGGGAAAGAGACACGGGGCAAGAGCGGGGGTGGGTGGGAGGGGGAAAGAGACACGGGGCAAGAGCGGGGGTGGGCGGGAGGGGGAAAGAGACACGGGGCAAGAGCGGGGGTGGGCGGGAGGGCGCAAGAGCGGGAGTGGCCGGGAGGGGGAAAGAGACATGGGGCAAGAGCGGGGGTGGGCGGGAGGGGGAAAGAGACACAGGGCAAGAGCAGGGGTGGGCAGGAGGGGGAAAGAGACACGGGGCAAGAGCAGGGGTGGGCGGGAGTTGAAAAGAGACACGGGGCAAGAGCAGGGGTGGGCGGGAGGGGAAAAGAGACACGGGGCAAGAGCGGGGGTGGGTGGGAAGGGGAAAGAGACACGGGGCAAGAGCAGGGTGGACGGGAGGGGGAAAGAGACACGGAGCGGGGGTGGGCGGGAGGGGGAAAGAGACACGGGGCAAGAGCGGGGGTGGGCGGGAGGGGGAAAGACACACAGGGCAAGAGCGGGGGTGGGCAGGAGGGGGAAAAACACACGGGGCAAGAGCGGGGGTGGGCGGGAAGGGGAAAGACACATAGGGCAAGAGCGGGGGTGGGGGGGAGGGGGAAAGGCACACGGGGCAAGAGCGGGGGTGGGGGGAAGGGGAGAGACACACGGGGCATGAGCGGGGGTGTGAGCGAGGCAGAGAGACACACGGGGCATGAGCGGGGGTGGGGGGGAGGGAGAGAGACACACGGGGCATGAGCGGGGGGTGGGCGGGAGGGGAGAGACACACTGGGCATGAGCGGGGGGTGGGCGGGAGGGAGACACACGGGGCATGAGCAGGGGTGGGAGGGAGGGAGAGAGACACACAGGGCATGAGCGGGGGGGAAGGGGAAAGAGACACACAGGGCATGAGCGGAGGGTCGGCGGGAGGGGGAGAGACACACGGGGCATGAGTTGGGGTGGGGGGGAGGGGGAGAGACACACGGGACATGAGCGGGGGGTGGGCGGCGGGTGGGGAGAGACACACGGACATGAGCGGGGGGTGGGCGGCGGGTGGGGAGAGTCACACGGGTTGGGCATCGGGTGGGGAGGGGAGAGACACACGGACATGAGCGGGGGGGTGGGCAGGAGGGAGAAAGACACACGGACATGAGCGGGGGGTGGGCGGGAGAGAGAAAGACACACGGACATGAGCGGGGGGTGGGCGGGAGGGAGAAAGACACACAGCGTTCGTGTGCAGGCGGCAGATCCCGCTCTTCAGCCCTCCTCTGGCCACCGTGTGCTGATGGCGTGAGCGGGGGGCTGCAGGAAAAGGGCAGACACGGAGCATGAGTGGGGGTGACAAGAAGGACACACGAGGCATGAGCGGGGGGTGGGAGGAACAGGAGACAGACACGGGCATGAGCGGGGGTGGGGGACTTACTGTGCAGGCGGGATACAAAGCCTCTCATGCGAGGAACAAAGATGGCGGGCGTCTCTGAAGCCAGACGCACTGCACGCTTTCACCGCATCCAATGAGAGAGCACAACAGATGTCCGCGGACATCACGCAAGCTGCTTGCCCAATCACCGTCCTGTCCGCGGAGCGAACAGGGAAGTGTGTCCACAGATATCACTAATTTTTTTCACTTACATTTTTGTCTTTTTTACTGGACGGATTTACACCAAATAAAGCAAAGCACGCTTTCGGGACCAAGCTGCCGCTCCTGCCGCAAATTTGGTGTAAATCCGTCCAGCGGTTTGGGCTGTAGGCATGAGCAAATTTTTTTCCCATTATGTCTATGGGAAAAAAAAAAGTTTTGGGACCCCCCCTATAACTTTGCCCACCCTGGACGAATCCTCACCAAACTTTGCAAAAAATTTCAGAGTGACCCAAATACTTTTTTTGCAAAGTTTGGTGAGGATTCGTCCAGGGAGAGCGAAGTTATAAGCCGCCCAAAAAGTGCTCTTCCTATGGAAACAGCAACTTAACCATAACTACATGGCCACTACCCCGGCCATATATATATATATATATATATATATATATATATATATATATATATATATATATATATATATATATATATATATATATATATATATATATATATATATATATATATATATATCAGAAGTCATTAACAACCTGCTTACGTAAGAAAAGGATCCCCCAAAACTGGGCCAAAATATATACCCTGCTCCTTTCTTTGTGGATGACGTTGCGATTCTGTCCACCACCGCCATGGGGCAGAGTGTCTCTGGCAACCTCCGTGAGAAGTTGCGGGGAGCAGGGGCTCAGCCTGAACACAGATAAAACTAAAACCCTGGTCTTCAACCCCAAATTTGTGAAGCACCTTTTGGGGCGCTGCTCTGGGGATTTGCAAATGTAAAGATGCTGGCCACTGAAGAAAACAAATTCTTAAAGTCACTTCTTCTTCACCCCAATGCTTTCTTACATATAGAAATTAATTTGTGCCCTATTGATGTCCTTTCCGCAACAAAAACGATCTTATATTGGCCCCGTCTATTGCAGGCTTCAGATCTTGCTGATTTTAGAAATGATATAACGCATGTATTGAGCCTTGAAGGCAGTACAAATTTGCCATGGTTTGCCCACGTCAAAAAAGATTTGCCTGACTGGAATGATCAAGAGTTATGGTCATGTCCTGCCCAGATTAACAAAACTGTGCTCACTAGAATTAAAAACTAGCTCTGTGTCGACCAGCATAGAGAGAACATGTTGGCAGCTTGTAGTAGATTGAAATTGGCCCCTATTTCAGGATCAAAAGTGAATTTGCTTTTGGGAAATATCTCGATTTTATTGATCTGCCATTTGCTCGTGCACTGTTTATTTTCCATCTGCGCACATTGCAGCTAGCAACGTTTACAACATCTTGGAGAGAAGGGAATTCAGGCTCATGCCCACACTGCAGTACATGTGGAGACAGTTCCTCATTTTATATTTGTATGTCCCACGACACGAAGTTTAAGAGCACTCTACCTCAAACCCATTTTAAGAACAGCGGGTATGCATACCATACTCCATACTTTGGACAATTGTACAAGATCGGACGATAAGGTCATAGTTTTTGCAGTGTCCAAGTTCATCCTTCGAGCATGGCAAGTAAGGTCCGAAAGAATATAATTAAATATCAATTGCACACATGTAATGCAGCCTAAGCATAAGATGTTCTACATAGTCCTTAGCAGTGGAGGGTCACACGCACCTTTCCCCTCCCTGCCTGTTAATAATGGGTCCATGATGTCCCTGAGGGTTATTCATGGACAAGGGAGCTATACAACTTGCATGACGACCCTGGCCCTTTAAACCTAAACCCTAATTTACTTGTGGGGGCTGCGTGTACATACTCTCCCTCGTTTTGCCTGTTGAGATCTATGGTCGTGATGACCTTGACATGTAAATGTGCACTTTATGTCTTTTAGTGATTTTCTTCTTTTTGACTTTGATTGCAATGTATTTGTATGCATTTCTATCATGAATCCAGCATTTCATCTTGTATTTCTATTAAGTTGTAAAAAACAATGTGTGTGCTGTGTTGAGTTCATGCCGAATAAAAGTGAATAATGTATGAATGAACAATTTCAGAAGGTTGGAAGAAACACACTTTTTTGTCTGATGAAAATAGTTAACATGTCATAACTTACATTATGAACATTTCAACAACATTTGAACATTTCAGATAAACGAGCTTTGAAATGGCTGAACCCCAGTAATATAAAGTATTTGCTGACGAGGCAACCATGGCCCCTGTAACTAAGAAGACCCATGGCCCCAGTAACTAAGAAGAGGAATGGAAGTCAGGAGTATTGACTGTGGCATAATTATTATTTTTTTTTTATTTTTTTTTAACCTACAGGGGTTTTTACAAAAGAAGCTGAGAGTGACGAAAGAACAAAGGAGGCAAAGTTTCTCTATTGTCCCTCTGTCATTCGGAGACGTTCAAAGATACGGTCCAAAATTTTTGCTGTGGCCGTTACCCAAGATGTTTTCTTTCCTCCTATCAGACGAGACCACCAAAGATCTTCGTTGTGTATGTACGACGAGGCGAACATTTTTTCCAAGTAGGGTCTTCTGATATGATCAACAGCTGGGCATAGTAATAGAAGGTGTCGGACGGTCTCCACCGCGGATTGATTTTTTCAGAATCTGCAAATGTTGAATTCCGACTGGCTTCTAATACATAAGATTTCATTAGTGGGAAGTAAGTTCAGTCGAGCCCTTAAAAATAGATTTCGAAGTTTCTTGTTTGGATACTTTGCCAAGAAAGGCTGCGGCTCGTTGAGCTTCCACGCCTGTGGAGGTAAGTGAGCCTGCAATTTATATGCTGCTGCCGTGTCCAGGGTTTGGATCCAGTCTTGCTCATTTAATCTTTTTTGTGTTTTTACAGGATTCCCTAGTAGTTCTTTTGACGAGCTTTGGATCTCTTTCAGTTTTTCCTCCTAAGCTTTTGTCCAACGGTTTAAATGGGAGCATTGAGCACCAATTTGTTCTTCATACATAGCATTGAGAAGTTTAGGACGGTCTTCTAAGAGAGTCTTTCTGTAGAGCATTAGGGTGTTTCGCTCTATTACTCCCTTCAATGACAACAAACGTAGTTCTCGTCTTATAAGCGAGATAGGAGTAGAAGTTGGAAGGTTGAGAACTTTTCGCCAGAAGTAACTTTCCAGTTCCGTCCATATCGAATTTGGTAGAAATAGCATGGCTTCTGCTCCATAGGAGATGGCGGGAACAACCTTTGCTTTATAAAAATTTAGTACTGGTACGAGAGAGAAGCGGCCACATTTTCTGTCCACAGCCTGTGCCTGGGCGCCCAGACTTCTTATTTTTGATCGTAAGACTGATTGCATCGCCTTTTCCTGTTTTGAGTTATCTAACGTAACTCCTAGATATTTGAATTCGGTCACTTTTTCAATCTGTACACTCTCCACGTACCATTTGAATTTGTCCGAGGTTACTCTGTTTTTTCCTAAAATCAATATTTTGGTTTTAGACTTGTTGATCTCCAGATGATTGTTAGTAATGTATTTCACAAAGTTGGTCAATTGCCTCTGGAGACCAACAGCTGTCTGATCCAGTAAGATGACATTGTCAGCGTAAAGCAGTCTAGAAATTTTGCTCTTGCCTAGTTGTGGAGGAAAGGATTGTACTTCATGTTCTGAATCTTTATAGTCTCCCATATATGACAGGAAAAGAGCTGGGGCCAAAGGGCAACCCTGTTTTACTCCCCGATTTGTCGGTATCGCTGCCGATAACAGCCCTTGGTTGTTAAGTCGTACTTGCATCGTGGTGTTTTTGTAATGAAATAATTGGTTGCAGGATCTCTTCCAGGCATTTCCAAGCACGCAGTTTTTTCCACAGGGTCGGTCTGTCGACTTGGTCAAAAGCCTGGCTTAGATCTATAAAAGCCATATAAAGTCCATTTCCTTGCGCCATCGCCTTTCCCTTTAGAATACTGAGAGTCAAGATGTTTATTGTGGTGCCCATGTTCTTCTTAAAACCCGACTGGAAGGGGTCATCACATTCTGATCCTCGTGCCCAGTTTTGAAATCGCCCTAAAAGTAGAGAGCCGTAAACTTTGCCGATCACATCCAGTAAAGTGATAGGACGGAAATTTGAGGGGTTGTCTCTGTTGCCTTTTTTATATATCGGGACAACTACTGAGGACGTCCAGGAGACAGGAATACTCTTTGTTTCGGCGCATCGTTCAAGTACCAAACTGATAAAAGACGACCATTCCTCCGGATGTTTTTTTAGTTCCATATTGGAAAGGCCGTCTGGTCCCAGCGCTCTGGAGTTTTTTAGTTTTTGAATTTTCTCCAAGATGTCCCTCCTATCATGGAGCTCTACCCATGGGATCTCTTTGCTGTGGGCTCCATGTTCGTTTTCTTGGATATGAGAGGCAGGGTCGTGAGATACTCCTTGAAATAGGCGCTTGAAATGGGTTATCCATACTTCTTCTGCTATAGAGACAGTTAGAACGTTGTTTAAATGGCGATCAGTTGACCGAATCAGTGACCAGAATTTACGGGCATTTTTCCTGCAGATCTGCTTTAACATCTCTTCGGAATCATTTTGATAGAGGATAAGCCGATGGTTTTTTAGCCATGATTTGTAAATTCTTGATGCTGTCAAAAAAAGCTTTTCTAGTGAATGAATTGTTGTCCCGGGCTAGCGCTCTTTTTGCTGATCTCACTTTTCTTCTTTCGGCTACCAAAATCTTGTCATATTTATGAAACCCAATTTCCTTGCTTGGCCAGTTTCGTGCCATCGCCTTTTTGTATGGAATAAGTAAAGGGCAGTAGTCTAACTTATTGCTTGTCTTGCTGGAACCTCCCAAAAGGGAGTAGTTAGCTACAAGGTTGGATATATTACTGGCACTTAACTTCAGGCGGTTTCTCCTGTTGTTCGTTTCTAGAGCAGAATCTATGGTTAGATGAAGTGGGCGATGTCCGGTCCATGTTGCCACCAGAAGATTATGGTCACTTACTGCGGTATGGACAACTTCGAAGGAAGTCATTGTCGGGATTAATGTACGTGAGGCAAAGATGCAATCAATTGTTGCTGCTGATTTTTTTCCTTCCCAAGTTGGCAGCCGACTTGTGTTTGCGAATAGACAATCTAGATTTACCAGTTCTCTTGAATCCATCAGGGTAAGCCAGTCTTGACCTCTATCTTCTGCCAAGGTGGACCGTGTAGAGGGATATTTTTTTGAACAGATTGCATTTAGGTCTCCACATATGACTAAGTGGGCTGCCTGATGCACGATGTATAATCGGTCTATTTCGTTCTCGAGCATTTTAAGAAAACTGGCATTTGAAATTGACTCCGGATTCCAATAAGTGTTGATAATAATTACTGGTACTGCTGTAGTCTGCCTGTTGTCCATATCTTGCTGGTTCAATGTAACAGACACCGTTAGTAAAAAAAGAGATGCTGTGAGGATGTCTTTCATAATAATACCATTTCCCGGCTGGACTGCCGTAATTAAGCCAGAAAAAGGACGTCCTCTAATGCCTTTGCCGGCTGCAGCGTGAGCGACTACATAACCATCTAAGGTTGGTTTCTCGATAAGCCATGTTTCCTGGAGGCACAAAATGTCAAAAGTTGCCAGATTCACCTCGCCGGGCACCATCAGGTGGGCAAAGCCTCGGGTATTCTATGAGGCTAGTCTCATGGATTTTGTTTCTCCTTTTGCCGGTAGAGCCTGGTTAAATATCCGTGGTATCTGGGGTTGCTATTTCCGGTTTGATGACAGTGCCTTTGGAATCCAGGCCCAAAGTTGTTTTAACGAGTTTCGGTGTGTTTGTTCTTGTTCAACAGTTGACGGTGGAACTGGGACCTGGACCAATGTTCTTTTAATGGCTGTTAAGGGCTCTTTGGGCCATCCATCCCGCTTCAGTTGATCTGATGTCGGAAAAGCTGTATCGTATTTCTCGCTGTGTGGAGCTGTGGTCGGTGGGCTTACTGAGGTTCTTTGTTTTCTATCTCTCTTTGTCCTTTCAAAGCAATGCTGTTCAGGGGGTGAAAAAGATCAATGGCTTAGTTTCCGTTTGGAAGTTGTAAGATCTGTTAGATCATAGCCTAATTTGAGTAATTTTTCCGATCCCTCTAGCAGCTTTTGTGTCACTCTCCTAGATGTCACATGAAGCAGAGTTGTTGCTTGTTTACCTTCATGTGATGGATCCACCCGAATTAAATCTTCTGTTCTTATTGAGTTGAGCATAGATACAGATTTGAAGAGTTTTAAAACTGTTCTTCTATTTAGAATGACGAATTCACGACTATCCCTCAGTTGTTCCAGCTTAAATGTAGGAAGCGTCTTGCTTTGAACTGCCTCTCTACCTCTGCTTCGGGTTTCGTTGGTTTTGGTCCACCTACTTCTGCAAGCTAAATACTCTTCCCTGTACCAATTATCACTTTCCTTCCGTGAGCGGTTGGGACTTCTGTTGTCTCTCGAAGTAGCACTGTCTGCGGACTTATGAAATTTTGATGAAGTTGTTCTGGACGCACCATTCCGTTCGGAATCTTTTGGATGGCTCTCCTGCAATTTGAACAGTTGCCCAGTTAGTTGCTATTTAAGATCTTATTTCGTCTATCCTCTAATGTATAGAAAGGTTTGTCATCATTTTCATCTTCCGCCGAGCTTATTTTTTGCAGAGCTGGCGACCCCAAACCTGAGTTGTTACAGAGGGTGAGAGCTGTATCCGTTTTGTCATTAGGTGAGTCGTCAAAATGTTGACTTAGGTTCATTAGAGCTTCATCCTCTAGAGAATCCTCTATTGTTTTGGAAGATGCAGAGGGATTTTCTGCAGTAGTTAAATCTACAAAAGGGTGACTTATTGAGGGCTTCAAGGAACTTTGAGGATTAGATTGCCGTGTTTCTGTATCTTTGGATGAAGAACTGTTCGTAGTTGGCGACGGTGGCTTATTCCGATGAGAATTTTCTAATGAAGGCAAGCAGAAAACCAGTTGCTTTTTCCTTACCACTTGATCTTTAACTGTTTTCTTTGACTGCCCAAAAATTGTGAAGTCTTTGATGTTTGGAGTCTCTGTCTCAAGTACGACAGGATGTTTACCCTGAATCGTTGTTAACATCGTCAATTTCTCTTTATTGACGCAGTTGTTTGGTATTAGCCGATTATTCTGAGTTCCCATCTTCTTTTTGCTGGTCGAAGAGCTGACGGATACAGTGTTTATGGCATGCTCTTTTGACTGGCTATCTATAGTGGTGTTTAAAACCAAACCTTCATGTGCTAGATTCGAAGTTTTAAGATCTGTTTCAAAGTCTTTTGATGTTTGGCAAGCTACTGATTGGAGTGTTATGTCCGTAGGTGGTTTACTGTGGGTGTTTGATCCCCAGGATGCCAAGTCAGTTTTTAATACTGTATTAGCTTCCAAAGCTGTGATGTACCCCTCTAAGTGTAGAAGTTTGGTGTGCATCATAGCTGTTAACGTACTGTGGTCCTTCAAAGTGTCGTTTATGGACTCGTAGAGTTTCATGAACGGCGCGAGTGCTACCGTGACTGAGGACATGATTGTGAAAATGTCCGGTTTCTTTTTCGGAGAGTTTGTGGTCTGTGTATCGTAGGCTTCACTCAGCCTTGGAGAACAGTTTGACGTGGCTTGCATTTGCACATATGAGTCCTTTCTTGCTGATCGTGTGTGGGGGCATGTTTGCTCTCTTTGACAAGTTGGTGTCTTTGTGTTAGAGACTGTTTGAAGATCTACTTGAGATGTATCTAAGTCAATAGGCCCTTCGATTTGTGCCTTAATTAATTTGGCTCTAAGACCACCTCTCTCCTCTGTTGAGCATGCGTTAACCGAGACATTTTGATCTAAATATTGGAGAGATTTTTTTGACAGCACTCTGTCTATAATAGGGTCAGCGCTTACAGATGTTATTTCTCGCTCTGTCTCTAAATCTTTTGTGGTACATTGTTCTTTTGTTTTGTTTGTAGAATCCGTCGTCTCCAGCATCTCGTTTTCATTGAGTGAATCGTTTTGGATAAGAGGAGTTTGCAAATTTTGTGAGTCTGCATGAGGCAGTAATTGGGGGCTTATCGGCCCAGTCTGATCAGAAGTTGATATAGCAAGTGGAAATTGCGTGGCAATAGTCTCTGGGTCCACAGCTTGTTGAATGTCTGGAGATTCAACGATGTGTATAATCTCTAACATTTCGCTGTCTGTGATTTTGTTAATTCTGTCGAACTTGCGTTTAAGCTGTTTGCCAAAGAAGTCATTTAGAGTGTGAGCGGAGTTGGATTTCCTTGTCTCCACCATTGGCCCTTTGTGTAATTTGGTGGGTAGCTTTGTTTTCCGAGGAGTGAGGCCATTAGGATTCTTTTGAGGCCTCCCTTTATTCTGACATTTATTTTGTATTTTCCCCTCCACACACCCTTTCTTCGATTTGCCCCCAAGTCATTTTTTAATGGGGCGCTGTGTTTTTTCCGTGCTTTTAGACTGGGGCCCTGCTCTCCCAAAGGCTTGGTTGGGTTCGGGCTTGGAGATAGTGAGTCCACAGAACAGCTGCTTAATCGTCCGGAATCCCTCCAGGCATTATTCTGGGCTGCGGTGTCATTCCTGTACAAATTACAATTCTGGTAGCGTGTGGGTGTCCGCTCCCCATCCCAGTGGGGGGCGTGCACCTGGGCAACGGCGTTGTAAGTAACTCGTGGGCCTGGCACTCCCATCTCCACCGGCTCTCTCTCCTCTCCACGTCGACCAACCAAAGCTCTTTGGGACGTCGCGTCAGCACCAGCAAGCCGGGAGAGGGGAGGGCCAAGCCGGCCAGACTCTGCCCCTCCTCCGACAGGCCCCAGTCCCCCCAACTGCGGGTCCCCCCCCCAATCCCGCAGGGCGCACTGACTCCAGCGCCCCTCTCCTGGAGACGGTGGCCGCTCCGCCACCTCAGCACCCGCTCGCGGTCCGCCCCCGACGCTCGACACCCGCCGCCCTCCGACGGACAGGGTGGAGCCCTCGGTCGCGGGGAGAACTTCCGCCGGCAGAGCCCCGCCAGACGAGCGCGGAGAGAGAAGGAGTAAGGCGCCTAGATTTGCATAGTCTTCCTCCGATTGCTGTTCTTTTTATACAGATTCGAAGTCCGCTTGTGAGCTTTGCTCATTTCGTTCCTGGTGGTGGGTTTGTTCCACCATAACAGGTGGATATTCGGTGTAGACACCATGCTTAGGAGCAGGTTGGGAGAGCGTTGAGGGCTCTCGCGTCTTTTTCTTCAAAGAATTATATGACGTAAATAAATGTTCCTCCCTCGGGAGTCTCAGGACTTTAGTCACTTTGTTGGCTCCTTATTGGAAGATCCCCGTCGGGGCCATGGTCATATGTCTTGAAGTGATTTCGTCAGTTTTAGATTTTGAGCTTCTGAGCGAGCGTCCTTCTGTTTGAGGAGTCGGCAATGCAGCGTCTATGGCATCCATGTCGACCAGGACTGCCAAGACTGCTACTCTGCCGCCTACTCTGCGGCCGCTCCGCAGCTGTAAGGGGTTTTTGTTCGTGCTCCTCCCCAAGCTCACTGTAGAAAGGGTAGACAGACTGTCAGCCAAGAAACAGGATACAGGCAGCGTGGACTTCCAAGACTGCTACTCTGCCGCCTACTCCGCGGCCGCTCCGCGGCAGTTCCGCGGCTGTAAGGGGTTTTTGTTCGTGCTCCTCCCCAAGCTCACTGTAGAAAGGGTAGACAGACTGTCAGCCAAGAAACAGGATACAGGCAGCGTGGACTGCCAAGACAGCTACTCTGCCGCCTACTCCGTGGCATAATTATACTTATTTCTGCACAAATACATTGTTGTCTGGTTTGCCAAGTATTTGCATCACGTTCTCAGGCACATCACGTTCTCAGGCACTCGCACCACACACGAGTTATTGGCATCATATTTTAAGCACCGACATTATATGCCAGGCATTTCTATCGAGTTGAAAGTGATATGAAGTAGGATATCAGAGAGTGGCATAATGCACAGAAAAATGACACTACACTCGCCTTTGTCTTCTACTGTCAACTTGCCCATAACCTGGTGTTGCTGGTGTGTCTCAGTGTCTGGCAACATTTCTATCTGCACCATCTCCAATATCTTTGGTAGTGGAATCCTGGGCTCTCCCAGCATGTATATGCTCAATTATTTGATCTCCTACCCTGTATCACACCACTTTTGCTTGCATCAGAAAGGTAGGTAGCCAGGGTAACATGGAGGTTAAGTGATTAGAAGCACCAGACCCAATGTGCAATCCCAGCGAAGGTATACACTTTTAAGACAAGTGTCATGTTACAATAGGAGAGAAAGCCTAGCCCCAAAAGTGTTAATTTGAAGGTTTATTCCACAAAATGTATATAAAATGGGACAAAACGATGCATTTAAAAAACGTTTTCCAAATATATTGACTACAAATTGATAGGTTTAAAAGGCAATTTTGGGAGAGGACATGACATATGAGCAGTTGAGGGAGTGTTCTTTTGTCTCATGTTAAATTTGGACGGGTGGAGACGCCCACTGTTTATGGTCTTAGTACCACCCCCTTTTGATGTGTTTTGATATCAACTTAATATCCATTTTATATAAAAATGATATCAATTATTTTTATTTTGATTTTGTATCAAATGTATATTTTTATAGGAAGTGTTTTCTAATTTATATCAGTTTTGATATAAAAGTGAATATACATTTGATATAAAATCTATATAAAGATGGGAGCACCGCTAGACAATGTTGCTCAGTCGAGCGCCGAGAGCGAAGTGAGCTCTGAAGACACGGACTGTGAATCTAGGGTTTTGCAGAGTGACGTGTTTCTGATGTGCCATGATGATAGGAAGTGGATATACATTTTATATCAAATTGATAAGCCCCCGAAAGTTTTTGATAGCTATTTTATTAAACCACATTAATTTTTATATAAACTTTGTAGGAAGCAGAAAATTATATCAAACAATGTTTATCTTTTTGATATAAAAATGTACATATAAATGTAAAAATATGTTTTGATATATAAATTAATATAAACATCAATATTTTTTTTTTTTTTATTAAATTAAAGTGTTTTTGGTTAATTAAAACCTTATACACTACAAAATTATGACAACCTTAAATGATTACATATTACACATAAAAAAGAGAAGCATTAACCAACTAGTTTATAATCAAATCTTATTTACAATCTAAAACACGTTACTAAATACATCACATTACTCGCTTCCAAATATAAAAGGCTGCCCCAATAAAGACCTTAATTTCTCCGTCATAGATGGCTGACCAAAATTGGTCCGATTCAATTCTTCGCATATCCCCTACAAAATTTGAATACCCTTTATTATAGTATTCCTTTAGATTAGGGCATAGGGTTAAAATATGTCTTGCTGTCTCCACCTCTATATTACAGTGTCTACACAGTCTTTCTGCACGGGGGATTTTTGTTCTTGCCCCGATAATTTCATTACAAGGGAGAGTATTCAAACGTAATTGTAGAATGAATCTTCTCATAGCTTTATTTCCCGTGTTAAGCAGGTACTGTCTTGGTGTGGCAGGCTTGAGTCCTTGAAGAGCATAAATGGACTATCTAGACTTTGTATGTAAATAGGATTGATTTTCGCACAGATCCCAAATAAAAGCCTTATCTTTAAGGTTCTTCTTAATATACATTAAATTATCTTTTCCCATATTTACATTATATCCCAAGACTTCTAAAAATGATAGTACTATTTTTTGTAAGTTTAAAAAATAGGAATTCTTAGAACTGTATTCACTTTTATTTAGCCCTATAAGGTTGAGCAAGTTTCCTTCATCCCCAACCCCCAAAATTATTCTAAAATAAAGTTTGCAACATTCAATTTTCCACAGGGTCGAGAGTGATATAAGCCCCAATTCGCATCTTATTGCTTGTATTGGTACTGAATTGGGGAGTCCTAGGGCTGGTCTCCAAATCTTCCCTTCAAGTAGGTGCAGTTTGCTCAGATATTTGCTTTCAACTGTTTCCAGCGCATACAAAATTCCAGGAATAATACAACTTTTATATATCTCAAGCAGTCCTTCTATAGAGTGGCCACCTTTACTGGTAATATAATTTCTTATGACTTTCCATTTCTTTAATATTTTTAGATTTACCGCCTCTTGGAAAAAATGTATGCAGGGATTGCTCAGAATCGGCATCCCCAGGTAGGGGTAGGCCTCCACCACCTCCAATTTTATAGAATTTATCTGCCATCTAGAGAGAAGTTTTTTCTTTTCCAGATTGGTTGCTCCAAATACCATTACCTTAGTTTTATTAATATTAATACTTAGGTTATTCTCTTCAGAGTACAATAGTAATCCATTTAACATTCTTTGCAACCCTACTGGCGTTTTATCCAAAAGTACGGTGTCATCTGCATACATAAGGCCACAAATGGGTTTTCCCGCTATTATTGGTGGGAAGTTATTAATAGTGGAAAGGCTTTCCCACATATCTGAGACATACAGGTTGTATAATATAGGAGATGTCACACATCCCTGCTTCAGTCCAGTGTTAGTAGCGATATCTGGAGAGGTCATCCCTCCTTTACCCAAACAGATTGAAACAGTGGTATCCCTATACATTTCCTTCAAAAAGTGCAGAATTTTGGGGCAAATATTTTTCTCACTTAGTTTCTTCCACAAAAGCCCCCTATTGACGCTATCAAAGGCTTTCGAGTAATCTACGAAACACACATACAGTTTTTCCCCCTTATCTTTTGACCCTGCTATGATGTAATTCAGCATTGTTAGGTTATCAAGGGTACTGTATCCTTTGCGAAAGCCAGTTTGCAAGGCAGGCAGAAGTCCCTTTTCCTCTATCCAGTTGTTTAAACTCTCTACTAAAAGGGACCACTATTGCTTTCCTCCAGCTATCCGGTATGCGGCCTGTCTCCCATATACCGGAAAAGAGCTGTAGCAGAATCCCTGCCCATTTCATAGGGTTTTGTTTAATAACAGCATTAGCCAGCCCATCCGGGCCTGGAGCACGTGAGGATTTCATTTTTGAGATCACTTTCTTAATATCCAAAATACCAAAGGGAATAGTATCTTGGTCATATAGATTTATCCCAGTGGGATTAGCAGGCATGTCACTAGTCTTAAAGTAGAGGTCGGTAATATATTGCTTCCATGCATCTTGACTCACATTTGTATTTTCTCTACAATCCCCGTCCATCAGGAATTGTCTATATAAATACCAAAATTTTTGAGTTTTGCATATCTTATATAAGCACCTCCAATTAGCATTATTGGTATTATACTTATAGTCCTTGATCCAATTTTTGTACTGAGTCTTTATATTTCTAATTCTCTTACTTCTCTCTTCTTCATCCAAGTCACATGTCTGCTTAAGTTTGCTAATCTTACCCAACATTTCTTTTTTTCTATCATAGATCATTTGATCATATTTGTGTGAGTGATTTTTACCCCTTATATTTTTCACAATAAGCTTACTGTTTGACCTCCGTATTATACCCAGCAGATTAGTTATAGGATAGAGACCATTCAAAGCAATGTCTTGCCCATCTATGGGTAGACGATCAAACAGCTCATTGAAGATGGTTAAATTTTTGTCCGACCAAGTAATCCTATTTCCGCCAGCTGAGAATTGTATATTCATCACATTATTCACATCCCATTTCTTTTCCAAACCATTAGTAAATACACCCCTAATGGGTGTATGGTCACTCAGAGTGGTATCAATATGTTCAAAAGAAATAGTGGACAGGTTTAGTTTTTTGTTTACAAACATATAGTCTAACCTATAGCCTACCTTCCCATTAGTCCAAGTTACCCCCATGCCTGGCCCTATATTCGGTTCTAGATATTCGAGATCCCAGCTAGCCATAAGGTTCATCCACCGACAACCCTGCATAGTCTGTGTATTTAGACCGTCCGCCAGGTTACCCTCTTTCGTTTCCAAAGATGCAATGATGGCCGTTTCATCCCACAATTCCTTGCGCCTATTCATCTCCCTTACGGCGGAGTCACAATGGGCATTAAAATCACCCACTATACAAATATCGGACTCTGGAGATTCCTGAATCCAACTTTCAATAGTGTGGTTAATATAATCCCCAATTTCGTGAATATCTTCCCGTTCCGGTCGGGAGTAGATGTTAATAAGAAGGAAATTCCCTAATTGATTTCCCCTATCTATGATAGCACACATAACATTAGGTAGATTTCCATGCATCTCATACTGTTTAAATGAGAGATGATTTTTTACCCCAATACATAGCCCTCCATAAGGCATGCCTTTTTCACCTTTATGGGCAACTTTGTTCCAAATGCTATATCCATCTAGTAGAATTTCCCCAGTTACCCAAGTTTCTTGTAAAGCAAAAATGTCACTCTCCAACAACAATTGAATGCCTTCCTTATGTAGTAGAGATTTAAAACCTCTACTATTCCAAGAGAGGAGACTGAATGTTTTAGTACATACCTTATCTCAATTTTGATTTCTGATATTTGTCTCCGATGAGTTAACTTGTGCATTTATATTTCCTGATTCCGTAGTAGTAGGAGGGACTCCCACACCTTCCATATTTTTATTTTTCCTATCATTATGAATAGCAGAGTGGCATATCACAATTTCATAGTTGTTGTCCCATACTCCATCAGAGTATTCTCTTATGAGGTCAACAAAAACCGCAGATCTAAATTGGACAATAACCCAGTTTTCCCAGCTTCCATATTCAGGAAGGATAATAGATTCAATATCCCCTGAATTGATATTTTGTAGCTGTGGGATCTGTGACAGTTTATTAAGTAACCAGGCCCGATTTAGGAAAGGGCTTTTATCTGTGCAGGATTTTTCTGTGATTCTAATACTTTTCCCCACTATAAGTTGATGTTCTTCATTGTTACCCACACTATTTACCCTGCTTGTTTTTTGCTTACTATACATAGCCAGTCGTTCCATCTCTTTTGTATAAATTTCCCTTTCCTTTTTAGTAAGAGACATGATGTTATTATTATATGGGATTTCAACATATTTAAAGTTATTTTCTGTAGGTGCCATATCCTCAAGTTCACTTTCCTCAATAATATCATCCTTGCCCTTTAACCAGTATTCTAGCCCCTTACTTTTAATTTCCCCTTTTTTCCTTTCATCCGATTTCTTTTGGTGTTCCAAGATTTCATAATGGTTCCCTACTTCTACACATTCAGAATCTAATGGGGCGGTGTTAGCGAGAGCCATAGAATTTCTTTTCACAGTTTTATTTGCTTTAGTCTTGGCTATCACCATCCTATTGCGAGGGTTATTTTTATTATTTTTTTTTCTATTTCGCCTAGTGCGCCTCTTAGAGCCTTGGGCTAACCTTATTTCTATCTCACTCGTACTATTATTGATCTCTTCGACTAGGTTTTCCCTAGGGTTGAGAAGTTCCGTACGGGAGGTATTAGGCTGTATCATGGTATTCTCATTTTCTTTTTCAACTGCCAGTACCAACTCACTCAAATCTCCTATAGCATCATTTGGCTCCATGGTATTCCTTTTCCCCTTATAAAAATTATTGCCACAGTATTCCTCTATCATAATCCCAAGTGATCTGATATTATCAATATTCTGTAGTACCAATGATTTTGTGTCACTCTGTTCTTTAAGCAAATTAGTGCAAATGGTCAAGAGAACATCCATCATGGTAGTTAGAGCATCTAATTTCTCCCCTGATTTCAGTGAGTTTTCACTCCCCCTACTTCGATTACTGTTTTCAACAATTTCAGATTGATTTCCCCTAGAGTGAGATGTCTCATCACATGAATTAAATTCATCTTCTCTGTGTGCAAATTTATTCAAATCTGGGGAAGCTGACAAATTAGACCCGATAATGTTGTTCATATCGGTATCTTCAACTATAGAGATTTCCAGATTAGTACCAGTTCCCATAGATTGTCGCCTGAAGTTATGTACTAGTGTCAATAGCGAGTTATTATCTATCACAGAGCTATTTAAGGGGGGGGGAGAGGTTCTATTTTATCAGATACCGTTACTTTTTCTTTTATAGTTAGAAAACTGAGTATTTTAGGTTGTTCTAAAACACCTTTACCTTCGCCAGTAAGTTCATTCTTACCACCCTTCTTAGATTTTTTCCCATAACCAGGCTTCTGAGTGGCTAAATTGGTATTCGGTGTAGATATATTCTTCTTCCCCTTTTTAGTTCTCAAATTATGAGATCGTGTACTCGGGGCCATATTAATATAGCACAAAGGGGGGGAAATATATACAAATAAAATATAATAAAGAATAAAATAGAATTAATATTATTTTATGTTATTTGTCCTTAAGAAGCCACATAAAAAAATAGAACTATTAGCTCAGTCCTACTCCAACAGGGTCTTTAATGTATATGGCAGGACTCAGCCAAGTCAATGGTGCAAAAAAAAAACACTGCACTAATTAATAATAAACAGGGGAGAAGAAAAAGCCTTCGCAGTCCCTATAAAGCTTGAAGTGATTGCAGCGATCAAATAGAGGACAGATCTATAAGAAGGGCAGCCAGTACCATCAATTAATATGTAATCGAATTAAAAACTAGGAATAAACAATTTCATATTAGTTATTATTTAAGAGCAGGTGGGTTAACTTACTTCTAAACCTAAGTATTGTTTTTCTTTATCGCACTCCACGCATATAACAGCCTTATAACAGCCGGCGCCCTTTACCCCTGACGGGCTTAACGCCGCGAGGGTGCGTCGCAACAGTTTAAGTTCCCCTCAGAGGGTCACGAGATCCTCCACGTGGCCACCAAAGCCACGCCTCCTCCAGGAAGCGTGAAACGGCAAGAGCAGAATGCTCGCAATGCCGTGGGAGTTCTTTAGAAGGGCAGCGCTCAGGCAGTAGCATTATGTCCACAAATTAGAGGCCCCACAGAGATGCAGGATTATCAGCGCTCCGGCGCCACACAACAGTTTAAGTTCCCCTCAGAGGGTCACGAGATCCTCCACGTGGCCACAAAAGCCACGCCTCCTCCAGGAAGCGTGAAACGGCAAGAGCAGAATGCTCGCAATCAATATATAAACATCAATATACAAATCATATTTTGAACATACAAATAAATATAAAAGACCATTACAAATCATATTTTTTATATAGAAATGTATATAAAAATGTAATAGTTTATATAAAATATTCATTTACATTTTTTATATAAACGGCCCCCAAAATATTGATGTAAACAATTTTTTACATCAATTTTGATATGAAAATGTATACCAATCTTATATGAACTGGCTTTGATACAGAGTGTAAATAATGAAATGTCCTTTACTTTATAAGTGTGCTTCCCAGAGCCTGTACAAAAGTCAAACTATTGTTTCTAGGGCGTCTAGAGCATCTCGTGCGCGGCATACATGTGTCCCTCTGCGACCCACCAAAGAGCTGTGAATCAACATCACATGGGTGTTTTAAATTTATGGCAATGCTTGTGGAATCCTAGGAATGTGCTTACACACAGCAGCATTCTATACACATCAGCAGAAATCACAGATAGGGTTTACGTTTAGCTGGCTGGAATACAGGGTGTTTGTGCCAGCTGTAGAAACAAAACCACGCATGTAAATACATGTTTACCAACTGAAACCAATGGTAGTTAGTAAGCCTGTTTATCTTATAACTGAAGGCCGGCACAGGAAGCAGCTTCAGGCTGAACTTAATTTTATATGTTGCTATAAGGATACAGGAAGCTAACTATTTACAAGCTACGGTGACACTCGCTAATTCTTGCTGAGTATGCAGGAAATAGAATACTACGCTTCTGTTGATAAGAAAAATGGCATTAGTTAAGCCACGGCATAGGTCAGGACTTTGTGCAGAGACCGGGCTAGGAAGGAGGCCTGGTGAGATACTGGTCAGGTGGTCTGACAGGGGCCAGACCTAGAGAAAAAGCATTCAGAGAGAAGCCAGCTGTGGGGCCCCAACACAGACTCTGGTGACAGTTGCGTCACCACCAACCCAAATAAAGAAGTCTTGCAAAGTCTTCATATCCCCAGCATGCAAGAGAGAAAACCCGACCCATGAGCAATAAGGTAGGGAAGAAGACCTGCCCTTATCAGCAAAGAAGAACTTCTAGGGGGAAGAGGGAGCATTACAGGCCTTGCCCTTATAATGCAGTGGGAAATAACACCCATGAAAAGAGGTTACCAATACAGGGCTGGCCCTGTTAGCAGTTTTGCAGTTGTCACCTTGTTCTAAAGATGAAGACATAGGTAAAGAGAAAGACCAAGAGAAAGGAGAACATGACATTAAAGTGTGTTGGGACAGTTATAAAGCCCTTTGAGTAACATGAATATCATTGTCCTGGCCAGATTCTCAGGAGATCCAGATTTAGAACAGGAATTACTCTGGACACTAGATACCTCACACTGGGTACTTACACTGAACTTTTATTATCCCGCTATCCTCCCATCGACTGCTTTGTTCTGAACTCCATCCTTTTGGCCCTCCTCACTTGGACCATTTCCATGACCGGTCCCCCTGGTTAAGGTCCTGGACTTTAATATCTCGGCTTTTATCCCTGCTGAAGCCCAAGAATCTGGCCACTCCCAACTTAAAGTGCTTCAGAAAGTTCTTCTCTATTTGCCTTCCCATCTACGGGCTCCTGTTGTAAGCTAACTGGTATTCTGTATTATGAATTATTGTAATTCACTTTTCTTGACACAACCAGCATACCTCACTCAATGTCTTCAGGTCTTACAGAATTAAGCTGCTACAGTGGCCACTCAATCCCCCAACGGACTTCATGTTTCCCCTATGCTCTGCTCATTGCATTGGCTTCCGGTATCTAAGCCGATTCATTTAAAATCTCTTTGCATAGTTCACGTGCCTTTTATAGCATGGGTGCGGAATATCTCCAGTCAAAATTCCACCCTTATGTTCCCCCTCGTGGGCTCAGAACGCAAAATGCATGTCGCATATGGATTCCTTGCATCAAATATTCTCGTATTGAGGTCATGTCTTCTCTGTGGCTGCTGCACGTTCCTTGAAACCCTTTTTATATTAGGCTTTCTTAATTGCTGCTAATGATAGTTTTCCTGTTTCAGGTTTTCAGCACCAATATGCCTTGTTGGTGTACGCTGTGCTTTAGAAGTAATTATAACATAACATAATATTGCTCTGCTTATATTCTCCCTTTTCTAAGCTGAACCTTGTCTTGTAGGCTTTCCTCATAACCCAGGCCATGCTCTGAGGCTCAGGGAGATGGAGCTTGAGCCTGAGATAACTATAAATCAAGTGTGGGGGATATGTGAGACCAGGGAATACCTCTGCCACAGGACTTCCATGAGAGGTCGATGAGATAAGAGCTACTCATTTGTGTTGATGTTAAGAACCTTGTGCACAAACCATTTACTTGGGGATACTAAAACAAGACACGTAATTGGTAATCCTGTTTGGGTTATGAGCTTTTTTTAACTTTCACTCTGAACCTCAGAATAAACCTAGTTAAAGCATAATCATTGTTGCCTGAGTGACCTGTTCCTCACTCCTCATGACAAAATACAATTAAAGTTGATGAGTTAAAGGACTAAATCCAATAAACAAATGTAATATGCACATCGTTCAAAACAAAAAGTATTCAAATGCCACATTTCACAATGTAACTCGCCATTAGGTACCCTTGTAATGTGTAATGTAGCCATTGGTTGTTATGCTTATGCTTAATTAGTCCAATTATTCTCATGACCACTGTGAGGGGGGCACAAGTTGTGCCACAAGCAGGCTCCCACCAGAACCCTGAGGGCCTTAAAACCACTGCAAAAGGGCTCCTGGAGCCAGTCCTGGCACCTTTGGCACCAGGCTCATATGTAGGAAGGAAGGGCTGTTCAAACTAGGTCCCGTTTATGTACATGGCCCTTTAAATCCAACATGGAAGCACCCACACAGTCTAGTTCTAAGAACCAAGCCATGCAGCTAGTGTTTTGGGTGTGGCAGGCCTGGAACTACTTTCTCTGGTACTACTTTACATGGGCTATATAAACCACACCCTCACTGCAGAACATGCTTTGTGTTATTCTTCAACCAGCAGTGTGACACTCACCGTGTCCAGCTCCTGGTCTTCAGCATCTTCCTGTAATCCTGCAAGAACAAGATTATTCTGTCTTAACTGAAAAAACACGATCCAGCACTCAGCATCTCAACTGAGCTGCAATCTGTGGAAACCGAGAGAAGAAGAAACATCACTCACCTGTGAGTACTAGCTTAAGGACATTCCTGGCGAACGGCTACCACAGCTACTGTTCGAACTTTGCGACCTGCAATAACGAGAAAGGGAAAAACAATATTAGAACGCGCGCTTCCAAAACATTGAATTCCATCAGTCTTACCTGAATTCCATCGTGCTACCCCACGCTTCCATCCGGAGCACCACAGCAACATCTGCAAAGGAAAAGAGACATATTCAGGTTCGCTTTCAATATTAAACAACCGCACAGCACTGAACTTACCTTAACGGATTCCAGGGGCCTGTTTTTCATCGCGCTCTCATCCACTCGCAGCACCACAGCGGCCTTTGAGGAGAAGAAGAAGAAAATACAGGTTAGCTTTAAAAGACAATAAAGGCGCTGCGCTTTGCGCTTTCTCTTACCTAGAAACGTGCCCCTCCATCCGGCACGCCAGCATCAAGACCTTCGCACCTGAAAAGAAGGAGATAAAGACATTAACGAATTCCCACCATAAACAGAACAAAGACTTACAATAACAAACCTACCTGCCTACCAGCAGATTCAGGGTCACAGCAGGCCTGGGCCCAAGAAAGGCGTACTGCACCAGTGAAGCAACTCGGGCAGCTCGCCAGCAAACATCAAGCGCCCCTGCACAAGAAAGGCAGGACAGATAGCTCACCCTACAAATAACTAAAGTGAGAAAATAACCCAGTGGGAAGGGAATCGGTCAGAGGGAGGTGGGAGATACACCCATTAGAGACAGTTATCACAAATCCTCCCTTTTGTAATTGCAGATTCATTATTCAGCACTGGGCAACTACGCATTCAGGGTTCCAGATCTCAGAGCCTTCCAGACGCCCCCGGCGATATCAGGTGAGCGTAACAATTATGCAGCTTCATTGTGCTGCCAGCAGTGCTTCTCAATCATGCCTGTTTCACTGCACCTTTATGCCCATGATAGAGCTTAAATATTCCTACCACCAATTAAATATTCCAAATCTTCAACCCATCATTGTGCTGCTCAGATAAACACTTCTCAAATATGACTGTTTTGGTTAAATGTACTGTGGTTTCAATGCATAATGGAAAATTATGTGAAAATCTGTTAATTGTGATTAGGGGTTCTTGAAATTCCTGTAAGACGTGGCATAACTGGTCAGTGTGAAGAGTTTCATAGGCTCTATTTTAATAATTACAAGGTTGCTACAAATACTGTTTAAAATGTTAGTGCTGGTTGTTTAAACATACTTTAAGAAATTATTGTCACAGATGGCCTCAAGAACAGACCAACTCCCAAATGAGGTTCAAGGGTCTTTATTTTTTTTTCCAAGGGCCTAGTAGCTATCTAAACTGTGGATCGGCAGCTGCACCCTAACCCAGACTTCCCTTAACTCTGAATTGGTTCCAGTGATCAGTAAACCCAACTATCTACAATCTATCTAGCTTTAGATTTTGGCCCAAAGGCAAATGCCTTATCTATCTGGTCTCTATAAGGGAACAAGCTAGGGTGGCTAACCAACAATTTCTCAAAGATGTGTTTTAAGAGGCATGTTTTCCAGACACCTGTAGGAGTAGGGGCTCTGATTTTTAACAGTTAGGTTCTTTATTTCAGCATGCACATGTTAGCGTGGGTTTCAACTGCAACTGGGGCCAGGATGTGAAACTCATTACTGGACTCAAGAGTGTGAGTCTCAGGCAGAATTAAATAGATGCCAATGCACAGAGCACATGATTGAATTTGTACTTGATATTTCAGTGAACTGAGCTGCATTAAACATAATACTAACATACATTAATATACTAATTTAACCCAGCCACCTCCTTGAAGAACTTGACCTTGACGTTCTTGGTCTTACAGAGACATGGTTCAGCGCCAGCTCTGTCACGAGATTTGTCACTCTCCTCCCTGATGGCTACAAGATCCTCTCCGCATCCAGATCCACTCGCCCTGGAGGGGGTGTAGCCTTGATCTTTCCTGAGTGGATTCCTGCCACTATAATTCCCACTCAGATCTACTCCTCTTTTGAATGCCTCGTCTGCAGGCTCTCAATCTCTCCTAGCCACTCTCTTACTGTTGCCACTTTCTACCGGCCCCCTGGTCAAATCACCTCTTTTCTCTCTGAGTGGGCTGACCTCTCCTCCCCTCTCCTGGCCTCAGCCACTCAACTCCTCCTCCTTGGTGACCTCAACATTCACCTTGATTCTCCCTGTCCCTCAACATTGCTCTTTCGCGACCTCTGCGATTCCCTCTCCCTCTCTTTCCTCCCATCGGGCCCAACGCACTCTGCAGGGCACACACTTGATGTCTTGATCTCCTCTAGCCTCCCCCTATCTCTCCCTCTCTCCACGCCACTCTCCTGGAGTGACCACTACCTCCTCCCCTCTCATCTCTCTCTCTCTCTTCCCCCCAATCCAAGCCTACCCCAACACTGCCACCTACCTTCCTGGACATCTGTCCCATGAAGCGTGTGTCAGTCGAGGCTTTTGCTTCCACCTTCTCCCCACCCCCTCTTTCTCTGGCTGACTCACACCCTGACACAGCCCTGTCTTCTCTCTATTCTTCTATTTCTGATGCTCTTGATGTTCTTGCCCCTGTCATGAGGATCCGCCTGAAGTCCAAAGCCAAGTGCAATTCCTGGTATGATTCCGACCTAGCTACACTTAAATGTAGGTGTATAGGGGGCTGAGAGAAAATGGAGGGATTCCTGCTCATCCTCTGACAAACTGGCCTGTCGCCTTCTCCAAAGGCAATATCGTCTCTCTGTCCGTACCAAGAAGAGAGTACACATTCAAGCCCGTGTCTCTTTGGCATCTAACAGCTCGGCTGAAATCTTTAAAATTTGTAAGGAGCTGGCCAACCCTGCTGCAGTCTCTACCCCTCCCCTTGCCTCTCAGGCGCTTTGCAATGCCCTGGCCTCACACTTTATCTCAAAAGCCCAGTACATCCTTTCCACACTCTCCTCCACCCCCTCTCCTCTCCCTTCTCCATCGGTACTCACTGACCCTCCTCCAGCCACCCCCCACCCTCATTCTCTTCCTTTCCTCTCTTCTCCCCTGATGAGGTCGCTAGACAAGTCCGATCTATGAAAGCCTCGTCAAAACAGGTTCATCCCTGTTCCTCTAAACCTCTCAAGGAGCACATTGATACCCTTGCTCCGGCCCTTGCCGACTTCTGCAACCACTCCTTTGCCTCAGGATCCTTCCCCTCCCCTCTTAAGCACTCCCTTGTGCATCCTCTCCTCAAGAAACCCACAGCGGATCCCTCTTGTCTGGCCAACTATCACCCAATTTCCATTACCCCCTTCTTAGGCAAACTCCTTGAAAAGCTGGCCATCTCACAGCTAAACCTTCATTCTGATTCTGTTGGCTGTCTCCATGACCATCGGTCTGGCTTCAGATCTGGCAGAAGCACGAAAACTACTCTCCTGAACATCCATGAAGATCTGCTTTCCAACCTTGACTCTAGCATTCCCTCTGTTCTCATCCTACTTGATCTCTCCTCTGCCTTCAACACGGTCAACCATACCATCCTGCTCAATCGTCTCCGGGATAACTTGGGCATCACCGATCAGGCTCTGGCCTGGCTGACCTCTTTCCTCTCTGATCAACCCTCCCAGGTCCAACTTGGGTCCTTCCTATCATCTGTCTTCCTCTCCACCTGTGGTGTTCCCCAGGGGTCTAACCTCTCGCCCTGGCTTTTCAACCAATACCTGGCAACTCTCGCCCGCTGTATTGCCATTTTCTGCTCAAACTTCCAGTGCTACGCAGACGACACTCAACTCATTTTCAGGCTGCCCTCGGCCACCTCCTCCACCTCTCTCATCACTGATTGCCTAACTGCCATCCAAGATTGGTGTGCCGCCAACGATCTTTGTCTTAATGCCAGCAAGACAGAGATCCTCCTCATTGGCACACCATCACCTTCCTTTCCCCTCACTCTCTGGCCGGCCTCCCTTGGCCCTCCTCCTATCCCCACCTGCGAGGCCAAGAACCTTGGTGTCACCTTTGATTCCACACTCTCCTTCTCTGCTCACATCGCTGATGTATCAAAAAAGTCAAACCTCCTACTGCACCTCCTCAGAGGTATTCTTCCTTTCGTCTCATTCCCCCAGAAGCTCACTGTCTCCCAAGCTCTGGTTCTCTCTAAGCTGGACTATTGCAACAGCCTCTTTCTTAATCTACCTGCCTCTACTCTCCGCCCTTTACAACTTATCCAGAACAGGACTGCAAGACTTGTCCTTGGCCTCAAGCCCTGGGATTGTATCTCTCCAGCTCTGAAATCTCTCCATTGGCTCCCTGTGGATGCAAGGATTAAATTCAAAACCCTCTGCATTGTCCACAAGGCTTTCTGGGGCCTGGGTCCAACATACCTTCAGCTATCCCTCCGCAAATACCTCCCATCTCAAGCACTCCGCTCCTCTACCTCTAACTCCCTCAGGGTCAGTCGTTTCTCAAAGAAATGAGCTGGGGGTAGATCTCTGTCTTCGGCTGGGGCCTCCCTCTGGAACAGCCTCCCTGCCACTCTAAAACTTGAGGAGAACCATCTCCGGTTCCGGAAGCACCTCAAAATCTTCCTCTTTGCTTCTGCCTTCTCCTCCCCTCTCCCCTATTGATTCTACTCTCCCTCGGCACCATGCACCTAGCCACCCTCTGACCTCTGGGCCCAGGTACCTGCTCATCTTGCCACCCTCACGCACTGCCTCCGGGCCACCCCCTGCACTGGGGTCTGTATCTGTACCCATACAGCCCTCCCCTCTTCTTCCTGCACTTTCAGACCTACACAGCCTGCTGCCATAAACCCAGCACTTGCCACTTGCTGGCTGCACTCCCATTGTTTGTTGCCTTTTTATTTATTATTGTATTATTATTTTAGTTTTTTTTCCTTCTCGCTCCGCACTCTCCTTTTGTTCCCCCTTCCATGCACTTCTCCCAATTCTCCCTCTACCCCGCACTTGCACGTTCTCAATGTCACTGGGCCTAGTAAGATTGTTGTTTTTGTTCTCCCCTGTTCCCTTTCCCTGCCTGGTTGCGCTCTGAAACACTTGTGTATGAGCGCGATAGAAATAAAATATCAATCAATCAATCAAAATCCCAGTTAACATGTGACTTAATCCCTTAATAACATTTAGTGCAAATTAGTCCATGATGAAATAAGCTTAATGCAGATTTGGAAAATGCATGATGCTCTGGAAATGGGAATTTAAATGTGCAGGCTGAATCTGCGTGCAGGCTGAATCTCCCCCCAACAAATCTAGGTAAATATGAAGTTAAGTGAGGGGCTGCTATTGTGAATGATAACAGAAAGTTTAGGTGACATAATTCATTTCATTTTAGGTGCTATCTATTTTTAACGTGCATGTAATCCTGTGTTTATATTTCCCAAAGTTGTACCATTTTGGGTTTTTTTAAAGTGTATTTCTCGTTCCAAGTTCCACGATACCAAGGACAGCTGGCAGGGCTTTAGACAGATGAAGCACTGAAAGCGATTACAAGGAGAAATATACTGCAATGTGGGCATAAGTCATTCTGTGTAACGTGCATATTTCTATTTTACGACAAAAAAATTAAAAAGTAACTTAGTCTAATTACATTTATTCTGTGTTTAGTACCTTTCATTTGACATGCTTAGAGAGATAGATGTGTGGTAAGAAATATCTCAAGCCACCACAAGCTGTTTATCTAGAGAGAGATTGAATAAATGTGCAGTATTTCAATTGCATGCTTTACAAGTGTTGAAACTCAGCCAAAGGTGCTTAGTGTGGTATTGTACATAAGGTACTAGAGGAGGGCATAAGCCATCCATCCAGAGTGTATCAAGTCCAGAATTTTGTTTGTTGTTAGTGACCCTGGTAAAAATAATTATTAGGCAGTTTTCTGAAGTCAGTCTCACCACTATAAGAATACCCCAACAGGTTACCACAATATATTGCCAAGTATTATAAAATACTACTAAATACCATCATGTTAATGTTAAAGGACATTTGTACCGCGCACTATCACCACCGGAGTGGTCCCCTGGCGCTCTGGCGACTCTGAAAAAGGAGGGGAGGTTGGGTTAGTGGGAGTGTGAGGATGGGGGTATGGGAGCCGGGGGAAGGGGTGCCGGAGCGGGCCTGCTGCCAGACGACCGAACGGCAGAGCCCACTGCTCTGCAGTGGGCGCAATCCTTGCACAGGGGGGGGAGCCGCCACAGGCCGCGCTGACAGGGAGCGCCGGGGCGGAGTCCCTGACGGCGGGTGCGCCTTGCCGGCATTCCGCGGCAGAGTCGCCACCACGGCCCACGCTGACGGGGAGCGCCGGGGAGGAGTCCCTGGCGGCGGGGGCGCATTGCCGGCGTTCCACAGAGAAGCCGCATATGCCGTCACAGCGCCGGGCCCTCCCACAGAGGCCCGGGTCGCTGGAGCTGCGGCCGTGCGGTCCGGTCCCAACAGCCTCCGACGTCGAGCGGCGGCAGGGCTTGGGAAGCCAAGAGCCACGCTCGTGCCGACGCTCGGCGTCGGAGGAAAGCAACACAATGAGGAAAGCAAGTGGGGGCAAGACAGAACCCAAACCCCCTCCTTACCTGGCGAAGTTACAGACGCAGGGCCTCAGGCAAGGCAGACCTATGCTGGAGCACCATGTTGGGGGGCGTGGCCTGTGGAGAAAACGTGTATCAGGCACGTTTCAAGGGCTGTAGCTACCAGGGAGGGATTGAGGGCAGGGAAGGGGAGCAGCAACCTGGCCACCAAGGGAAAGGAGGAGGAAGGGAGAGGGCAGCTCTACTTTTAGAGGAGGAGTGCCTAGAGACTCTACCAATCAGAAGGGGGGGAGTGTCCCTGATTGGCCCTTTTTCCCTCCTAGCACTGGGTATAAAGGGGACTGGTCTAACAGCAGTATTGTTGCTTTTTGCAGGGAGAAGGAGAGGAGAGTGAGAGCAACTGGTGGGCCTATCCGGGTCCGAGAATATAGGAGACACTTCAAAGGGAGAGCAAGTCCTGGATCTTTTTCCCACCGTGAAGTAAATGTGGGACAACCTGGTCTCCAAATATCGTGGTTAAGACAAAACAATTAACCAGTGTGTAATAAAGGTCTATCAACATCAACCTCGGCTACTGTCCTGATTCTCACAAGTGGCATAGTCAGCAGGATTTTCGAGAACGCCATGGAGAAAATAATCCAAACCCTGTCAGAGGGGCAACAGCAGCTACAACAGCTCCTCCAACTACAGGCCCAGCAGGCGGCTGCTGACCACCAAGCCTTTCAACAGGTCATACAGATGCAGAGTACCCTTCAGTCCACCTCTCAGGACAAACATCAAGAGACTATCAGACACCTGACGGATGCCGTGACCGGCACCCGAAACCAGCCTATGGTCCCCTCCGCAGTGTTACAGAAATTCAAGGAAGGCGAAGACCCGGCCTTCTTTTTCACCACATTTGAGAGGATCGCCCGAAACACACAGTGGCCGGTGGACCGCTGGGGCCAGTATGTTGCTCCCCTGTTATCTGGCATCATGCAAGGAGCCTACCAGGCCGTTAACCCAAATGGAACCATCCCTTATGCTGAAATCAAGAAGGCAGTGTTAGACCAGTTGGGGCTTCACAAGGAAGCCTACAGGATGAGGCTACGGGACACCAGGCTCAAACCTGGGGAGAACCCCCGACAGTTCTTCTACCGGGTTAAGGACCTCACCGAGAAATGGCTGTAAGCACCGGGAGCAGGCCTTCAGGACGTGTTGGATAAGGTCACCCTTGAGCAGTTTGTCGTGGCCCTACCTCCTCCGATGCAAAGGTGGGTCCGACAACATCATCGACCCACCTTATCTGAAGCTGTGGACATAGCATCCGCCTATCAAAAGGCCGGGGGTGGGGGTAAGCCCTTTGGAGCCGGCTCTTCCAACCGCAGTCCGATGCCCCTGTCGGAACCCTTTACAACCAAGAGTCCTAGAGTAGCGCCATCCAGATGGAGATCAATGGAAGAACACCCTTCTAGAGCAGATTAGAAGAGGAACAGTCCAAATGGTCGACCCACCCCGTTACCCACAGGATTTCGGCAACCTCAATGTTATGACTGTGGCGAGTGAGGCCATATAGCCCGGTTTTGTCCCCGGAAAAGAGGCACTGAGCCAATAGAGATCGGATTTATGAAGATGGGAGGTCTCTACGACATGGACATCAGGGTGGATGGGAACCCGACCAGGGCACTGATCGACAGTGGAAGTCGGCAGACGGCGGTGCTACCAACCGTAAGTGATTCTCCTTACCTCACTAATGTTAGTATTCCGATACAGTGTATACACGGGGGCGTGAGGTCATACCCCATGAAAAACAGAACAGTAGAGGTGGGCCCTAACATTACAGAGATGAGAGCTGCCATACTCTCTTCCTTACCCGCCCCGGTGGTGATTGGAACCGATCTGCCCCACTTCCACCAGGCTCTCAAGGCCATAGACCAGGGATGGTGGGAAGAAGCACCCTTTGCAAGGGAGCCCATCCCCCCTAACACCCAGGGACGAGAGAGAGTCAGTACGAAAAGAAGGGAAGCCCGACTTGCTAAATGCGCATCCATGTATGCCACCCAACAGATAGCATGGAATCCTGAGGATCATGGGGAATCCATACGGGGAGAAACCCTGACGGACCCTACCTTAAAACTTGCCTGCGAAAGAGCTACCCTAGATGAGGACCCTGACCTGACCAAGTGAGCCGGTTTTACATCTAGACAGGGTCTGCTCTATCGGGTCTACCAGGCGGAAGGGGGAATACAAATGGAGCAGCTACTCCTACCCAAACCTCACAGGGGTATTGTCCTCCAACTGGCACACAATCACCCGTGTGGGGGCCGTATGGCCTCCCTAAAAACCCAACAAAATATCCTAAAACGTTTCTATTGGCCAGGGATCTATGGGGAAGTGGCGAGGTTCTGTAAGGAGTGCCGGACCTGCCAGCTGACGAGTGGGGAGAAGCCAGCCAAGGCACCTTTACAACAGATGCCCTTGATCACCATACTCTTCCAAAGCATAGGTATGGATCTGGTAGGCCCACTAGAGCCAGTCAGTCGTGGATACCGATACCTGCTGGTTATTGTGGATTATGCCACCAGGTATCCCGAGGCCTTCCCCCTAAAGGGGAAGTCAGCTAACCAAATATGCGACCAACTCATCCCTTTTTTCTCATGGGTAGGCCTACCCACCGAAATCCTTACAGATCAGGGTACAAACTTCATGTCGGCTGTCATGCGGCAAACCTGTGAAAGATTACAGATCAGACGGCTACGCACCTCCGTCTACCACCCCCAGATGGATGGCTTGGTGGAGAGGTATAATCAAACGATAAAGAAGATGATGAAAAGAGTGACAGGTCCGGATAGGAAGGACTGGGATTGGATCATACCGCTGATCATAATGGTATTGAGGGACACCCCCCAATCCTCGACCGGGTTCTCACCATTCGAACTGCTATTTGGGAGACAAACCAGAACCATTCTAGATCTGGTCAAAGAAGACTAGGATAATACTAAGGAAACGTCCCGCACCGAGTATGCCAAGGACCTTAAGGAACATCTGTCTACCTTAAGAGGTTTAGCAGAAACCCATCTAGGTGTAGCTCAAGACCAGCAGGAGAGGGCTTATAACAAGGGCAGCCGTCTAAGAAAGCTAGAACCAGGGGAGAGGGTACTAGTATTTTTATCCACCAGTACAAACAAAATGTTAGCTCGGTGGAGGGTAAAAGACGTAGTGGGACCGGTGAACTATCGAATACACCAGCCCGACCGGACCCCCTCGCATAAAGTTTACCATATCAACCCCCTGAAGAAATGGACCGAACCTACCCCGATCAATGTTCTGACCACCCACGGAACTGGGGTGGATTATACGACCAGCCATTTGGCTGTGGTACAATGGGGTGAATCACTGACGGAACATATGAAGAACGAGATCCAGGAGACGCTCAAACCCCACCGTGACGCCTTCTCCCATTTACCTGGAAAGACCAACCTCATAGAGCATCGTATTGAAACCCAACCCGGACACATAGTCCGGCTGCGTCCTTACAGGATCCCGGAGGCCCGAAGGCTGATCATTAAGAGAGAGATCAAAGAAATGATCAAACTGGACATCATTGAACCCTCAACCAGTGCGTGGTGTTCCCCCATCGTACCCATATCCAAACCTGACGGGGCTGTATGGTTTTGTATGGATTTTAGACAGCGCAATACGATCTCTCACTATGAGGCCTATCCCATGGCTAGAATGGATGAACTGCTGGAAAGGCTAGGTGCTGCCCGTTCCTCAGTACCTTGGACCTCACCAAGGGGTACTGGCAGATCCCGCTACGGAAATCTGACAAGGAAAAGACGGCCTTTGCTGCACCACAGGGGCTCTTTCAGTATAAGGTTCTGCCCTTCGGGTTACATGGGGTTCCGGCCACCTTCCAGAGGCTAATGGACGTCCTTTTGCAGCCACACGACCAGTACGCCGCAGCCTACCTTGATGACATTGTAGTACACAGTGCATCATAGAGTGAACACCTGATCCATCTGCGAGAGCTGATCTGTACCCTAACCCGGGCCGGACTCCATATCAATCCGAGGAAAATGGTCCTAGGGGCCCGGGAAACCAAGTACATGTGGGACATGTCGTTGGGAGTGGTGTGATTAGACCACATATGTCTAAAATCGAAGCAATCCAGAGGATTCCGGTTCCAACCAACAGGAAGCAGATAAGGGCATTCTTGGGGTTTATAGATTACTACAGACGCTTTATTCCCGGTTTCTCATCCCTGGCCGCGCCGCTGACGGAGGCGCTGAAGAACGGTGGTTCCCTGGACCTGTCGACCAATCACGTGGCCGTCCTGGTGGTGGAGGAGTTGAAGCGCAGTATATCCTCCCACCCGGTGTTGTGCCCGGACTTCCAGAAGCATTTCTTCCTGCAGACGGACGCCCCAGGTATGGGGTTGGGGGCAG
Organism: Ambystoma mexicanum; assembly: GCF_040938575.1. Classification (NCBI taxonomy): domain Eukaryota; kingdom Metazoa; phylum Chordata; class Amphibia; order Caudata; family Ambystomatidae; genus Ambystoma; species Ambystoma mexicanum. The sequence continues at coordinate 231,889,628 of NC_090936.1, forward strand.
TCTTGACACAGGAGGTGGATGATTTCCTGCAACCGATCTGTTTTGTGAGCCGGAAGCTTCTTCCGCATGAATTGGCGTATTCCACGATAGAAAAGGAATGTCTCGCCATCAAGTGGGCAGTGGACACTCTACGTTATTACTTGTTGGGTAGGAGGTTTACGCTGTATACCGACCATACTCCTTTGCAGTGGTTGGCGAGACACAAAGACTCTAACCAACGGGTACTGCGTTGGTTCCTGTCCCTCCAGCCCTTTGACTTTGTCACCTTGCACAAACCTGCCAGCTTCCAGGTGGTGGCTGACTACTTGTCCAGATGTTCGATACGGCCCGACCGGCCTGGATCTGTGGTGGGGGTATGTGAGGATGGGGGTATGGGAGCTGGGGGAAGGGGTGCCGGAGCGGCCTGCTGCCAGACGACCGAACAGAGGAGCCTACTGCTCTGCAGTCGGCGCAATCCTTGCACAGGAGGGGGAAGCCGGCACAGGCCACCCTGACAGGGAGCGCCGGGGAGGAGTCCCTGACGGTGGGTGTGCCTTGCCGGCATTCCATGGCAGAGTCACCACCACGGCCCACGCTGACGGCGAGCGCCAGGGAGGAGTCCCTGGCGGCGGGGTGCCTTGCCGGCGTTCCACGGAGAAGCCTCATATGCTGTCACAGCGCCGGGCCCTCCCACAGAGGCCCGGGTCGCTGGAGCTGCGGCCGTGAGGTCCGGGGACACAGCCTGTCCCAACAGCCTCCGACATCGAGCAGCGGCAGGGCTTGGGAAGCCAAGAACCACGCTCGTGCCGACCGCTCGGCGTCGGAGGAAAACAACACAATGAGGAAAGCAAGTTGGGGCAAGACAGAACCCGAACCCCCTTCTTATCTGGCGAAGTTAAAGACGCGGGGCCTCAGGCAAGGCAGCCCTCTGCTGGAGCACCATGTTTGGGGGGGCAGGGCCTGTGAGGAAAACGTGCATCAGGCACGTTCCAAGGGCTGTAGCAACCAGGGAGGGGTTGAGGGCAGGGAAGGGGAGCAGGAACCTGGCCACCAAGGGAAAGGAGGAGGAAGGGAAAGGGCAGCTCTACTTGTAGAGGAGGAGTGCCTAAAGACTCTACCAATCAGAAGGGGGGAGGGAAAATGTCCCTGATTGGCCCTTTTTCCCTCCTAGCACCGGGTATAAAGGGGACTGGTCTAACAGCAGTATTGTTGCTTTTTGCAGGGAGAGGGAGAGGAGAGTGAGAGCAACCAGTGGGCCTATCCGGGTCCGAGAGTGTAGGAGACACTTCAAAGGGAGAGCAAGTCCTGGATCTTTTTCCCACCGTGAAGTAACTGTGGGACAACCTGGTCTCCAAATATCGTGGTTAAGACAAAACAATTAACCAGTGTGTGATAAAGGTCTATCAACATCAACCTCGGCTACTGTCCTGATTCTCACAGGGAGGAAGCAGGAAAAGTGCAAGAGAGCAGTGATGTGCTGTTGGTGGCCTCAGCCCGGTGGGTCCGTTGGCTGGGCTTGGGGTGTTTGCGCCCGGTAGTCGTTGTGTACTGTTGTGCGAGTCTATGTGCCTTTTTGTTTTGTTGTTGCAATGTATTGAAGTTTGTGCGATTTGTTGTGCTGTAGGTTTGGTTGTGTTTGGTTTGGAGTTTGAGAGGTGTATGCAGAGGGGAAATTGTTAGTGGATTTGGTTAATTGGCATCTCTATCCTGAATTGAAGCGCTAGGCTTGCGTAGTCTCCCCTGATTCGGCTCTGTCCTGATCTGGGTCCATCACACATTTTGAGGTTCCTTACTTCTCTGGCCCCCACCTCTATCCGGCTCGCTCATATCCCCCCTGTCCTCCCTTCATACTCCTGTGGCCAGTGCACCTGTCGATGTCCAGAAGTCAGGCAGTGTACCACAAAGTAATAGATATAAACCCAAAATACATCCAACATATTTGGTGCATTGGTCATTGGGAAACTTTAAAACAGTTACTGCTCGTGGCCTTGCATTTTAAAGCATAACCATATTGTGCACTCACTAATTGAAATAGTGCACTGATGTAGTGCAGTACTGTGTACTAATATGACTCTCATTATAGTGCCATTGGCAATAGTGTCATCACAGGTCGCACTGGGTCTGTCTGTGAGTCAGGTACCCAAGATGAAGGGAAAACCCAAGGCAAGAAGGAAGAGCAAGAAGGCCACCTCTGTGAAGGGGGCTCCTTCTCTTCCTGCTGCTTCAGCAGCACCCACTGGGATTCATGCTCCGGACGGGCTGGGTCCAGTGGTAACCCGAGACTCAACTCCTGAGGGAGAAGAGCCAGAAGACCCTCCTGCGGGAGAGGGGCTCAACCCAGAGGATCACCCCGACCTTCAATGTCTGCTGGCTGAAGGGAGGACCTCTAGGGGCGACTTCTGTAAGGGTCAGAGAGAGTGCCAATCTCTCAAGGGTCTGTGAAAACAGGCCCAGGCTCAATGTGAAGGGCCTAGGTCTTTCTGGATTTATTGGGAGGGTGAGCTCCTGAACCTGTTGCCCTCAAGAGGTTGGTGGTATCCCAGGTTTATAGTTCTTCCTACTGCAGTTGGCACATGAGGTGCCCTTAGCTGATCATCTTGGTACCAAAAAGACTTAGCAGAGGCTCTCTGCACATTTCTACTGGCCCCGGGTGGGAGTAGAAGTGGAGTCCAACTGCAGGACCTGCCCCACTTGTCAACTGCCTGTCAAGACTGGAGGCAGTGTCATTGCCCCACTGCAGCCATGGCCAGTGGTTGGCACACTTTTGAGAGGGTGGGCTTCAACATTGTCAGTCCCCTTGACCTTCCCACTTCAGGTGGACATCGGGTCATCCTGGTCTTGGTTGATCATGCCACCAGGTACCCTGAGCCTATACCCCTTCAGACCATTACAGCCAAGGTGGTTGTCAGGGCTCTCTTGGGCATCTTCACCAGAGTTGAATTCCCTAAAGAGGTGGTCTCTGACAGAGGATCCAACTTCATGTCCAGTTACATGAAAGCAATGTGGAAAGAGTGCAGAGTAACCTACAAGTTCTCCACCTCCTACCATCCCCAGACGAATGGTCTGGTTGATAGATTTAATAAAACTCTTAAGGGCATGCTGGGTGCTTTGGAAGAGCCCCTAAGGAGGAATTGGGAGCTCCTCCTGCCATGCCTGCTGTTCACTTACCGAGAAGTACCTCAAGAGGATGTTGGTTTCAGCCCCCTTGAGTTGCTCTTTGGACATCCCGTGAGGGGGCCCCTTGTCTTGATTAGAGAAGGTTTGGAAGCCACCCCTCCAGGTCCTTCCAAGCAAGAGGGGGAATATGTGTTAGACCTCAGATGGAGGATGACACAGATGATGGGCCAGGTGATAGTGAACCTTAAGGCAAGCCAGTAATTGAACAAATACTGGCATGACCTTAAAAAAGCATCACAAGTAGATTGGACTCCAGGACACAATATCCTTGTGATGGAGCCTACCAAGCCTAGAGCTTTAACAGATAAGTTGACTGGACCCTTCAGGATAATCTCCAAGATGGGCAAAGTCAATTATCTGGTTGACATGGGAGTCCCTGGGGTAGCCTCTCAAGTATGCCACGTCAACAGGCTCAAGCCTTTCCATAAGCGAGCAGAAGTCTCATGTCTCTTGCTAGCTTCAGAGCAAGAAGAGGATGAGAGTGAGCCCCTTCCTGATTTGCTGCATAGCAACCCTCAGGATGGCTCAGTGGAGGGAGTGCACATTTCTCCAGATCTGACACCAGAGGAGTAGAGTGCCTGCAAGGCTTTGCTACGGCAGTATGCCCCTCTGTTCTCACTGACACCAGGCCACACCCCATGGTGCAGGCAAAACATTGACACTGGTGACAGTGTAACTGTCAAAGGCAGGTGCTAACGAATGTCAGACACGGTTAAGAACCTCATCCAGGCTGAGGTCACCAAGATGTTGGATCTGGATGTTATTGAACCCTAACCAAGTCTGTGGTCTAGTCCAGTGGACCCTGTCCCTAAGGCAAGTTCCCAGGGAGGTACCAAGGATTGACGGTTCTGTGTGGACTACAGAGAGGTCAATGCGGTCACCAAAACTGATGCGCACCCATTGCCCAGGGCTGATGAGCTTGCGGACAGCATAGGTGCTGCCAAATTTGTGAGCACCTTTGACCTTACCTCAAGCTATTGGCAAATAGCTGTGACCGACCATGCCAAGGAAAAGACTGCGTTCTCAACACCTGAGAGACTCTAGCAGTTCAGAATCATCCCTTTTGGGTTGAAAAATGCACCTGCCACCTTCCAAAGATTAGTCAACCATGGGCTCAGTGTGCTGGAGGCCTTTTGTGTGGCCTACTTAGATGACATTGCAGTCTACAGTTCCACCTGGGAAGAGCATTTGACTCATTTGTATAAGGTGTTGCAGGCCTTGGAAAGGGCAAACCTCACTATCTAGGCCACCAAGCGCCAGGTAGCTCAGGGGAAAGTCACTTATCGTGGTCATGAGGTAGGAGGGGGTTGAATCCAACTGCTCCCCAGTAAGGTACATGATGTACATGACTGGGAGACTCCCACTAATCAAACCCAGGTGAGAGCCTTTTTGGGCCTCAATGGGTATTACCGTAACTTCATGTAACCATAGCTGCACCTCTGACAACGGACTTCACCCAAACAACCAAGGAAGGTTAATTGGACAGAAGACTGTCAGAGGGCCTTTACTGGCTTGAAGGAAAGTCTGTGTTGTGTGCACCTTATTACAGCACACCCTTTATCTTTCAGACTGATGCCTGCGACATCTGGAATTGGAGCTGTCTTGTCCCAATTAGATGACAAAGGGGGGGAACATCCTACCTTATTCATCAGTAGACAACTCAAGGGTAGAGAAAATAAGTGGGCTACTGTTGAAAATTAATGTTTTAGCATAGTTTGGAGCCTTAGGCGTTTTAGACCCTACCTTACGGGGTCTACCTTCAAGGTCCAAACAGACCATAAGCCCTTAAAATGGCGTATGCAGATTTAGGGTTGAAAACCCGAAACGGCTCAGGTGGTCCAATAGCCTGCAAGGGCTAGATTTCACCATTGAGCATAGGCCAGGGAAGAGTCATGATAATGCGGATGGCCTTTCCAGAAGGTATGTTGACCGTCTGGATGAGGGTGTCAATTTAGACCACCCTAACCTCACTCTGGGGGATGCGGAGCACGACTGTGATGCTGGAAATGCATTGGAGGGACAAAGCCTCCATGTCAGTGTCCTGTACTCCTTTTATCATGCGTCTTCTGTGTTATTTTCTGAACAGGAGTCCATGTGGGACTCCTGGCAGTGCAGCTCTTCCTCTTTTTCGTTGTGGTGAACAGACCCTTGGAATACCCATATGGCACCCATGGGTGGGCGTATAACCCTATTGTATGTTTTTGGGCACCTGTGTGTGGCCCACAGAGCAGGGTATGGGCTGGTGGCAGCTCCATGGTGAGTTTGACAGGTGCTCTGAGTATCCTCCATTTTGGGATGCCCACGCCCTGACATTGGAATCAGTTGATTCCTGATAGGAGACAAGATGGCCCCTGTGGCCTCTTACTTTCTATTGCCTGTTACCTTGTTTTCCCAAAGTCCTAGGAAGCCTTGACTCTGTCCCTTCCCCTGACTGGCTGTTGGGTGGAAGTTTCATATATGGTATTGTGGCGAAGTCCAGGCCAGACTGGATAGAGCCTTCCCAATGACTGTATGTTGTGGATACGCCCTTGGGGTGGGACCTGGGTGAATGGAGTATGTGACCAATATACATTTCATGTTATGGGTGTCTGGTTTCTGGTGTGTGACACAATGACTGAGACAGCCCTTCTCGAAACTGGTATGAATGCAGTGTGGAGTGTTGAATGGCCGGGGCTTTTCCCAATCCACATTCCTTGATGTGAGTGTCTGGATGGAGAAGAATGGCCTCAATGCACTGTGAGCCTGATTGGATGCCTACATGCATGAATGCCCCACTGAATTATTGGCTGCTGAGCTTGGCCGAGCAGTGTAAATGAGAGACAGACCAGTATATCTGGGGACCTCTCACTTACTAGAATTGTTCAGAAGCTGAAGTCGAAACTTGATGCTTAATCTCGAAACCGAGCCGGAAGAAGAATTGCTGCTGCTTTCCTTCAACTCAATCTGAAAGCTGTCATGCCTTTGAGGACTGATCCAAGAGAGGACCTAGCTAGGAGACCTCTTCCCGAGCTACGAGGGAACATTGTGCAACAGCTAACCTTCACCAATGCTCCCTGGAAGTCAGTCATAGAAAGGCTGCCAACTGGAGACGGGGGCTACCGAGGAATCTGAAGCGAAGCACCCAGACATTGAAGTCCATCGCCGTCGATGACAATCATTGTTGACTGGCGCTGCAACGCTCCATTGCCTAAGACATTTCAATCAAGGATTCCCTTGCTCATCACCATCGACAGCTTTGTCCCACAGGAGAGAGTCAAGGTCGCACATGAACCAAGGAGAGTCCGCTGGTGCTCTGTGCTTCTACTCTGCCATATAGAGGGCAGAAGTACAGATAACCCCACTGCAGTCTTTACAGGGCCATTATCAGATTTTACAACAGTTGGGATGCCGTAGTCTGCAAATGTCTTGTCCAGTGCTGGGATGATAGTGTCAGATATCAGATTGCCCACATAGTGTAGCCGATGAATTCTTCTTCCCAATGTACCCCTCTGGTTTTGATTTGAAGAAAGAACCAGAGCGATCAATTGGAGAAAAGAATGGATGCCGATGGAAATCCAGGGGTACCAATGGAGCAACACAGGTCGAGATGCCAAATGCCAAAGGAGGACTGGATGTAGGAAAACACAACAGCAGTTTGAGGCCGGACCTGCAAATGTGAGATATAACAAACACACCACAGCAGCAAGGTTTGAGTTTGCGTTGTGCCAAAAGATCCAACAACCGAACAAGGCAAAGAAGCAGTCCCAGTAATCGTACCCCACAAGTTTGGTTAGCATAGGATACAAAACATACCTCCCTTCTCCCCCCCGGATTTAATTGAAGAGGTTTGCAGCTTACCGGTGGTTCTGTCCCAGGAGAGAGTGGGTAGCAAGCGTAGAAAAAGTTCCAAGCAATCCACAAATGAATGAAGTCCAAACCTAACCCGACGGCACGAGGACGCCTAATAACACCCTGACCCGATGGCACGAGGACGGTAGTACACACAGGGAGTCTCTAGTCCGTGTACCAATTCTAAACTCCAAGAGGTCCAAGTTGTCGAGAGAAAACCAGAAGTTTCAGGGACAATCCGAAAGTGGAGAACTGTATGCAAACGGGGTCCGGCAACCACCTGATGTAATGTGGTATCCAAGGAGCAGGCAAGGGAAATCCATTAACGGTCCGTGGTCAGAGTACGTGACGAGGCAAGTCAAGGCAAAGCGTTCAGGAAGAGCAATCCAAATAGCAGTCCGCGTCGAGGAGCCAAAAAGTAATCAGGAACTGAGGGGAAAAAACAGGAGTAACAAGGACAGGATCGGATAAACAAGATACAAGGAAATAAAACTGAACAGAGTTTGTAACGCCACTAATCAGCGATCAGAAGCACCGATCTAGGTGAAGGAGGCGCTAATAAGGAGGCAAGTCACATGACAATGCGGCACGCTACTCGCCGTGGACCGTGGGAGGAGTAGAGCGGACGCCAGCGTTGCCATGCCAGTTTCCAGGCACCAGGTTTCGCGCTTCTTAAAGGGTCACGAGCCCGTGGTTTGGAAAGGAACGAGTGCCCATACATGACAGATAGCGCAAGCCGCTGTTGAGCGGACTAGATGCACTTCCGGGAACCTCGACATTTCGTCCATGATAACCAGTACAAGTTTTCCATTTGACAAAGGTCTGGATATGTTGACTACTACTTCATAGCAAACATGCATGAATGCTCTGCACTGTCTCTGTATTTACTCCATGTACGCCTGTAACAAGTAAGTTTGCTTTCAGCGCCACAATGCCCATGGGCAGATGTGCGCTATACAAATCCAAATAAATAAATAAATCCCATATTTCTAATGGAATTGGTGTCGTTTTTAGCGGTTCAGGAAAAGTATGAGGTGCTATTGCCTTACATGTAAGGCAGTTTTCTAGTGCCTTCTGAATTTGTGTCCATTTGAGGAAACCACACCTTATTAGGAAGCTGTTCTTGGTTGAAACGATCCCCCTGTCTCCCATGTGTATTACTCTGTCTTGCAGTGTCTCAGGAATTATGATTCGGTTTTCTTTCAATAGCAGGCTTTGTGGGGTGATGGACAACACCTGCTTTAGCAGATGGAACGTTTTGACCAGTTTCCATTCTGTTTCAGATATAGACACCGCCCCCTTTGTTCACATCATGCCCTGAGGATACCATGTCTTCGATTTGCATGATCACAGAGTCTCGCTGTATGCTTTCATGGATTTCATGAATAGTTAGCGGTTTGGGAAGGATGTTGCTTACATTATTGATGTATTGGTCTGCCTTGATGGATTACGTTTCCTCTTTCACAGGCAGAGGGTATCTGGACAAAAAGTCTGCCGGGTTGTTGTCTTTCCCCAGGTGATTAATTATTTTGAAAGAGTATTCATGCAGTCGGGAGTCCCCACGGGTGTTCGACTTGCAGTAGATGGTTCTGAGTGCCTGGTGGTCCGTGACAATGGTAAATTTCCGACCATACAAAAATAGGTGAAAATGCTCACATGCCCATAAAACTGGCAGGCTTTCTTTTTCAGGTTGTGAATACTGCATTCTGTTGGAGACAGGCTGTGGCTTGCGTATGCTACAATTCGGCATGCTGATGAAGACCCTGGTTTGAACTGAGCTAGGATGGCACATAGGCTGACAGGGCTCACGTCAACAGTTCGGTTTCCAAGTCCGGATCGTAATATGCCATGCAGGAGGTAGAGGAAATGCATGTTTTGATTTCTTGGAAAGCTTCTTCGCACTCCTTTGACCATATGCATTTTTGCCCTTTTCCTGTAAAAAGACGGAGAGGTGTGTTCACAGACACAAAGTCTTGCATGTACCTCGTACAATAACTGGCTATGTCTGGAAATTATCTTACAGCCCATGTCGATGTGGGTGTTGGCATGTCAATGAGGGCTTGTACCTTGTAAGGGTCAGGCTGCAGACCATCCTGTGAGAATATATGTTCAAAGAACTTGAACATTGCTTTGCTGATTTTGCATTTTGCAGCATTCATTGTCAAGTTGGCCTCCTCTAAAAACATGCATACTCGCCGCAGTGCGTCATCGTGATGTTCTTGTGTTACCACGAAGACTAATATGTAGTCACTATAGTTTAGACATTGTGGGATATGTTTAATCACCTGATGTATCGCGTTTTGGAAGATCTCTGCTGCAGATGATACTCCGATGCTGAGCCTTTTGTAACAAAAGAGTCCCAGACGTGTAGAGAATGGGAGATGTATATCGAGACTTGGGAATTAATTCAAGTTGATGGTATCCTTTGTTTAGATCTAATTTGGAAAAGACCATCACCCTGTGAAGTAGGTACCTAGTGACTGCATCAGCGGTCAGAGGTAGACCATCAGAGATCAATCCCAACTCCACTAGATCATTGCCTAACAAAATGTTAGTAGGTACATTGTCCTGAACCAGGACAGGAGGTTTTGCTGTCTTGTCTCTAATCATGATTGTGACTAGGGCTACAGAAGATAATTTGGGAGGCCCACCAACTAACCTGGTAGTTCTCAGAGGAGCACCTTCATAGTCATCTGGCATGAGCAGGGTTCTGTCCACCACTGTCATGCTTGCCCCAGTATCTCTCAAACCAGTAGAAGGCTGGCCATTCAAGAGGACACTTCTCAAAAATCGGCGGGTGTTCTGTGGGATTTTAGCCAGTACTTCTGCGTACTGGTCCCAGGCCCCAAGGGACACTAGGGAAATCTCTGCAGGAGCACCAAATGTGATTCCTGCAGGGGAGGGGAGGACAGTGGCCTCAACCTCAGGCATGAAGGGTAGGTCAGGCTGGCAGCCTGGACCCAAACTGCCTTACCTTTACACTTGGGGTCCCCCTTCTTGTGGTCCAGAGCCCCACAGTCCCAACAAGTGCCAGGAATGCAGGGTATGATACTGGAGCCACTGGGAGCCTGCTTTGCAGCAGGAGGACCACTACTCTTACTCCCACCTACATAGGATTTATCCCCACTAGATTTCTGAGTCTTAGGAGAGGGAGGTTTAGATTTACACGACTGTGACTGCTTTTGGGACTCCTCAGACTTCTGAGAGGCCCCCTTTTCTTTGACCTTGTCCTTCCCACTGGGTTCCTTAAGGAACACCCGGTTGGAGACCCACTTGTCAGCCAGCCTGGCCAGCTTAAAGGGATCTTAAATGTTCTGGTCAGCAACATACTGACGCAGCACTGTTGAACAGGCTACCGAAAAATGCTCAAAAAACAAAAGGTGGGACGATTCAACAAAAGTTTTCATCTTGTAACCATCAATCCACCCCATAATGTTCATGTGTGCAGGACTCACCCAGTCAATCCAAGCCACATTCTCTCTTTTCTTATATTCACTGAACCTTTTAAGGTATTGGGAAAGGTGTCTTGCCAAACAAAGCAGATTTCATGCATTCATACTGACCCCTTTCTTCCACACTCAGTTTCAAAATGCAATCATACCTAGTCTGAGGCACTCTGCTTAACAAAAACTTAGCCCAATCTCTTTGATCAACATCATGGATTCCACAAGCCATTTCAAATGCTTCAATCCATTGGAGGATATCAGATCCCTCCACATACACACAAACCAATTCTTTCATAAACTTGGTGGCAGGGGACCTGACACTCTCAACTGGTTTGGCTGAAGTCTCCACTCTAGCTTTCTCTGGATGGATTCTCTGACATTCAGTGTTCTTGTCTTTGAGTTCAAGATCCCTATTCTTGAGTATCACTTGCTGTGCCAACTCCACTTTCTTAAGTTCAGCTTCAGTTTCCAACTTTTTATTTTCAAAGGCCAATTTCATCCTCAATAATTCAAGTTCCAAGGCATTCCCTGAAGAAACATTGCTTGGTTTCGGAATAGAGACAGCAGGTGTGGTGGCACTCCCAGAAACAGATTCAGTAACAACCCCAGGGGCAGGGTTCTCAATGGTTTCATCCCCCCTTTCCATCAAGAGTTTCACAATCAGTCTGGTAGTCCACCAGGGCAGCTATCAGCTCAGCCCTAGACTTATCCTCAAACTCTAACTCCCTTGCTTCACAAGCAATCTGGAGAACCTCTAAGCTCATCCTAGTCAAGTCACCATTTGCAATAGATTCCATTGCTTGTAATGTAGTTATCTAGTACACAAGTAAACCTCAAATTCACAAAGTGTGGATATTTTGTAAGTGGCAAGGTTACACACTGATTCTTCAAACCATAAGCATCTCATTGACGCCGCCAGTCTCAAGACTGGATGGGGGTTATCTGTACTCCTGCCCTCTATATGGCAGAGTAGAAGCACAAATCACCCCAGCCAAGATTCTCTAAGCAGTAGCAATGGATGAGCAATCAAGGCTTAGCTCTCAGGAGGTGATGGGGTTCTTAAGCATAGTGTAGTCCCCAAGCTCCCACAAAGGAATGTCTATACACTATGTTAGTAATAACACAGTTCTTTATATAAATAAGGTTCAAGTTATATACACACACACACACACACACTAACACACTTTGCGCTCAGGCAATACTAAAATGATAAATATATACAGACTTTATGTGGTACCACAATTAACACTTGACTCCATTAAAATGCCTCAACTGCTGATCGTTGCAATTACATACAAGTCTAATAGCAATGTGAACCAACATCAGACATAGGAGGGAAACAAGTGGTTAAACAATTGGCAGAATACTTTGTCCCTACCCAAGACACAGTTCTGTGTGAGGATCCCCCCCACCTGGGCAACCTGTAAATAAAGTATATTGACAAGCCCAGACAATACATTGTTTAGCAGAGTCTTATTTCCTTCTACAAATGTCTACTACCCCAAGGTACCTGGTTTAGCAGAGTTTGACGACGGGTTGTCGACGGATCCTTCGTGAGTGAACTCCTTTTAAGGAAGGAGCTACAGATTGTCGAGATTCCTCAAAGAAAGGGGTGAACAATGTTGTCAAGGCAGCAGCTTCCATCCTTGCAGTGCTTGTTGATGATCGGTCATGGACGTCCTGCGAAGAGGAGGCATGCGGTGCACGTCGACATGGAAAGTTTGTTGCTGCAAAGAGTCAATGAAGAACGTAGGCCCAGCAAGGGCGTCAGGTCGTCGGCATTTGGCGTTGGCGATCGGGACTCGACCACGGCTTGCTGTCAGATATTCGTCTGCATCTTTGTGGACTTCAGGTGGTGGGAAACCCACCGGCGGACTCTCCTCGGTTCGTTGGCGACCTTGACTTTCTCCGGCAGGACAAAGCGGCCGACGGTGATAAGCAAAAGGGAGTCCTTGATTGAAATGTCTTAGTCAATGGAGCATTGGTGCTCCGGTCAACGATGATGGTCATCGACATCGATGTACTTCAATGTCCGGGTGCTTCGCTTCAGATTCCTCGGTGGTCCCCACCTCCAGTCGGCAGCCTTTCGATGACTGACTTCCAGGGAGCCTTGGTGAAGGTTAGCTGGTGCACGATGCTCCCTCGCAGCTCAGGAAGAGGTCTCCTAGCCAGGTACTCTCTTGGATCAGTCCTTGAAGGCACGACAGCTTTCAGATTGCGTTGAAGTAAAGCAGAAGCAATTCTTCTTCTTCCGGCTCGGCTTCGAGAGTAACCATCAAGTTTCAACTTCAGCTTCTGAACAATTCCAGTAAGTGAGAGGTCCCCAGATATACTGGTCTGCCTCTCATTCACACTGCTGGGCCAAGCTCAGCAGCCAATCATTCAGAGGGGCATTCGTGCAGGTAGGCAGCCAATCAGGCTCACAGTGCATTCAGGCCATTCTTCTTCATCCAGACACTCACAACAAGGACAAAGAGAGAAGAGCACTAGGAGCTGGTGGTGCCCGCGCCTTACTCAAAAGTATTCCGTCTGGTCTTCCTGCACTTGCAGCTGGTCGGTAGAAACCATAGGGCCCACGCTTTTGGTGCCCAAAGTGCAATTCTGTGTGGTTTGGTTGGTGTTTCTACTCAAATGGCGCTGGTGCATTCCTTCATATGTGTTTACTCCATTCACTCTTTTGAGCGTAATAAGTATGGTCCACACAATTCTGTTTTGTATTTCATTGGTGATTTATTAAGGTTTTTCTTGATTATGAGATAGTTCAGACACAGGTTTCAACCCTAAACAGGTCTTTATCAAGGCTACCGTGGTTAACATATTTGTTAATTGTCATTTTTGGAAAGTACACCATTATTGTGACATGTGCAGTGTGAACCGTGACTCAGTGCATTAAGTGAATTGTAATGAAATTCAAATATATTTTCCAGTACATGTTGTTGGGGTTTAACCAGTTATTAGTTTAGGAACATAGTTTTACACATGAAATTGCGTGACCGTTTTAAAAAAAGAAACAATATAAGGTCAATTATCAACAACATTTTCATCAACATTTTCATTTTGCCATTTGGAAGAAAAGGAGAGACATTTTTTCATGCATCAATAGGTTAGTTCATGAGTAGGAGAGAGTGAGCACAAGGGAGGAAAGGGAGGAGAGGGTATTCGTTTTTGGGTAGAAGGAAGGCATGTTAAATGTCTACAGAAATGGAAGGTTAGTAGGTGGGTATCTTACCCACCTACTACAAATTGGTAAAATGAGGTTGAGGAAATAGGCAAAGGCTAATAGCCTGATGTTTGGTCCCTTTATGGAACTTCCACCCAACAGACAGTCAGGGGAAGGGACAGAGTCAGCGCTTCCCAGGACTTTGGGAAAACAAGGTAACAGGCAATAGAAAGCAAGAGGCCAAAGGAGCCATCTTGTCTATCAGGAATCAACTGATTCCAATGGCAGGGCCTGGGTATCCCAAAATGGAGGATACTCGGAACACCTCTCAAATTCAGCATGGAGCTGATACCAGCCCATACCCGGCTCTGTGGGCCACACAGAGGTGCCCAAAAACATACACTAGGGGTACAGGGTCATACCCCCACCCAAGGGTGCCATAAGGGTATCCCAAGGGTCTGTTCACCACAACCAAAAAGAGGAAGAGCTGCACTGCTAGGAGTCGCACATGGATTCCTATGCAGAAAATAATACAGAACACGCATGATAAAAGGAGTACAGGGCAAGGACATGGAGGCCATGTCCCTCCAATGCATTTCCAGCATCACAGTGCCCCCCTTTTAGTAGTCACGAGTTTGTGATGTTTGTTGAACTTCTAGGTTTTCAAAATCGAAGGGTTACAACCTTGTGTCCAAAAGCAAATGGCACTGTCGAAAGGTTTATTTCTAACCTGAAACGCACCATCCAAGTATGCTCCATCACAAAAGTGTTGTTCATGCAAGCCATCTGCACCTTATTAAGGGACTCCTGCAACACTCCACACAGCTCCACAGGAGTGTGCCCCTCAGAACTGATGTTTGGCAGGATCATAAAAACCGCCCTTCCCCAAGCTCCTAGCTTTGAGGTGAGTACGGACACGGAATTAAGGGCTCGAAGTAAAGACGAGGAGAGTAAGGCAAAAAGGAAGAATTATGCTGACTCCAGGAGGAGAGCCAGAGAGCCGGAGATGCAAGTAGGAGATCTGGTATTAGTGCGTCCACTGCAAGGGTCGAAGGAAATGCCTGCTTTCAGCCCTGATCCCCTGACAGTGACGCACGTCAAGCGATCCATGGTGATGGCTGTGAGCCCTGGTGGCAACATCACCAGAAACTCCTCCTTTTTCAAAAGGGTTGGAGGTGACACACAGGAAAGCAAAGGGCATACCAGCCCAGAGAGTTCATCAGAAAGTTGCTGATTTCATGGATGGTGATGTAGACACAAATGACAGGAGATGGTACTCTAGTGACTCGGTGCCTGTCCAGGAGAACGATACAAAGACCACCAAGAAGGATTGAGGAAATGGGGAAAATGCGGACAGTGTCATCAAAGTGGTGGGTGGGAGGGATGTAATATCCTATGTTTATCTTCATAATGGACAAGGCATCGTCTTGTCCCATTTCCATGTTTGGACCAAAAGCCCCTGGCACAGGGCTCCCTGTTCACGTGAAGAGGCGGGACTACCGATAAGTTAGTTTAGGGTTAAGATACGATTAAAGAAGGTTGCAGCAGCACAGTCCGTGTCCATCTATTATTGCATTGTGTATTATTGTGTGTACATCGCGATCATAACAACTATGATGAGGCTTAGCTGAGTAAAAGAACAATGGGTATTGCTGGCTTCCTCCTTTTGCCCTTTTTGTTGTTGGCACGTGTGGGCACCCAGGCCAACACGTAACACGGCTGGATTGCCCAGCAGTAGGGTGACCAGACGTCCTGGTTTTTGCTGCGACTGTCTGGGTATTTGCACCTGCGTCCCGGGGACCCAAGACTTTTTTTCAAGTTTAAATACCCCATCCCGGGATTTGGCGATCAGGTGGATACCATCCTGGTTTTTGTCTGGATAGCATGATTTTTCAAACATTTAGCCAAAAACTGGGATAGTATCCATCCGATCCCCAAATTCCAGATGTTTTATTTAAACAAAATAGCCTCGGGACTGCGGGCGCTGCAACATGAGTGCTGCAACATGACACAGGACAGGCCACCCACATAGAAGTAAGAATACAGTTTCACTGCTGAAGCTGTAGTCCTACTTCCATGTCAGTGGCCTGACCCGTTTTTTTTATTTTCGAAATCTGGTACCCTACCCAGCAGGGGCACAGGCACCTTCCAGCAGAGTTGACCAGCAGGGGCTCTACTACTGCAGTCCAAGGTGAGGGACAGCATTGCCCAGCAGGGGCGCCATCTCGTGGTAATGCCTAACATGGTAGGCCATCTGCAGTGTTGCCATGTCCGCTTATTATAAGCGACTTTGGACTTGTTTTTTGCCCAAGTCGCTTATAATATTTTCACGTCGCTTGTTGCAGTTTTTGTCCGCGTTTTCCCTTAATGGTGCGCTTATTGTGTAGAAGGCTCGAGTCGGCCTTCTCTCATACCAGACGCGCAGGGGAAATAATGAGGCAGACACAGGATACATGGAAGTACGACCTTCTTTATTCAGGCGTATTCATAACTGAAAATGGCACACCCCTTTCACCCAAACCCTCCCTAACTAGGGTGACCAGATTTTCAAAATAAAAACCCAGGACAGGACAGGCCACCGACATAGAAGTAGGACTACAATTTCGCGGGTCACTGACACAAAAGTAGGACTACATATCGTAGCACTGATAAAGACAAAAAAGGGACTACAAACATAGCACTTATGACAGTGAAGTTTGGGGGCAGCCACAGCAGATCAAATGCTGGATTAATGTTTGTGTTATCCGCACAAAAGGCTATTACCTTTTCCCTTAGATTGTTTTTCTCCAGGGCTTGAAGCAGTTCCCCAAATAATATTAATGAGGTTTCCCCAGGGACCGAGGTGAACTCCAAAATCTTAACTTTCACCCCCTCAAGGTCCTGGAAATATCTGATTACAATTGGGATGAGCTTCACCTCTTTCCTGTTCGAAGCATCAACCGAAACTGATAGACAGGTAACATTACTCAAATCACGCTGGAGATCCTCCATAGCTAAAGGCGCCAGCACTTTGGATACTAATGCTTCTGCTTTTGTACGGGCACAGGTAAATTTCTCATCATACAATTTCCTTATCAATGAGGATGTGCAGTCCATTGATCTAAAGCTGTGGTTGTGCTTTGCAAGGTGATAGGCAAAAGTGCCCTCAGCAGCAGCCCTACTGAGGTCTGTGTCCCCAGGAACAGCCTTCCCAAAAAACTGTGTGATATTGCTGCTGCTGGCTGCAGATAACCAAAATTTGTGCTTTTTGGTTTGCACGTGCTCCTTAATATCTCCTTTTCCACCACGGGCAATAGAAAAAGAGCATCTGCAGTGCTTGCAATACACTTCACTGTCACTCCTTGCAACCTTACTCAGGAAAGGGAATGACGTTTGCATCTCCTCAGTGGCGGTACATCTCCTCTTGGGCATCTTTGGTAGCTACCTAGCTAGTGTTTCTAGATAAAGCTTGAAGAAAAAAGTAATGTCAGTCATCGAGATATGGTGAACTACGTCTCACGCAACAACAACAAAAATATCTTGATGACTGAACTACGGTTGTAGTAGTATACCTGGAAAGTCAATAAATCCTCAAATGTGTTTGTGACTTATACAGGTGCAACAAAGGGCACAGCATTGGCATTTGCCAAAAAAACAAAATGAGAGTAGAGTGGTGCCTGAATTGCAGGAGGGAACTGGGCAAGCATTTACAGGCAAGCATAAAGCCTACACAGGCTCTCTTCATAAACAAAAAATGTTGAGGACAGAAGGCAGGGGGTTTGTTCTGTCCCAGAGGCAGGAGCGGCTGAGTTTAGAAATAAAAGCCACGCCACCATTGAAAACATGTCCTTGCTGGCTGCACAATGCCCTCTGCCCCCCATATAAGAACACTCAGGTTGTAGTTGCCTCCTAACACCAGTAAAATGTTACATGTCAAGGAAAGCTTGCCTTGTGGGTTGCACAAATGCAACCCATGTAAGAACATTAATCATGTTGCCTTTGACACCTGTAAACAAATGTCATATGCCCCCCTCTGAGAACACACATGTTGGCTTTACTCTTAATGCGAGCACAACATTCCATGCCATAGTACAACCCAGCCAGCCCCATTGTAGTGCCCTCCATGTAATAACACTCAGCACATTGGCTTGCATAACAATTACATCACAGGTGTGCAAGTAACAGCGCTGCAATGGCCAAGGCCTGTCTGCGCGCTGTACAAATGTAAAAATAAATCATACAAATAAATAAGTAGGGTTGGCAAGTATTCTTAAAGAACATGTACAGAGGAACTGCTCCGCTACCAGATGGATGCAAAATGAGTAACCTGCAAGTCACATTTCATTTCCTTACCTGTTGGATATTGCAGGACGATGTGGGTGTGCTGCAGCAGGGATGAGGGTCACAAACGAGCTGGATGCAAGAGGATCGACTGATGTCAAGCTGGTGGCGTGAAGGGATGCGCTGCAGGCTGGAGCAGGAAGCAGGTCCACGAGAATAATGCTCTTCGAACGCTCAGGCGATGGAATCCAGACAGCAGCAGCAGTCACGAAGGAAAAGAAAACTAATGCTGCTAGAAACTCCAAGCCCCACTCACGGAAGAAGATGGAAGAATGATGCTGCGACAGCCACGGAAGAAAAAGAATGAACCGTTCGTGCCCGTGGTCGAGGCTTTTATGTGTTGCCAGCCAGGGGTCCCATAACTTCCCCCAAACACGTCGCAAGTCGCGCTTCCTGCAACGTCACAAGCTGACGTTGCAGGAAGTCTCCAGGTCCTGGAGGGCGTCTATAGGCTGTGTGGCTGTGTTTCCGGCTTGGGCGGGGGCTTGGGCGCAGAGAAAGTGAAAGTATGAGCCTGCGCACTGCAGCGCAGGCTCATACTGCAGCGTCGGAGCGGTGTCGTCCGAAAATCGGGACACCAGACACCCGCGCAGCAAAACCCCGGACGGGGTTTGGAAAAAAAAAAAAACCCCGGGACCCCGGGACAGGGGGTGATTTCCCCGGACCTGTCCCGGGAAAACCGGGACGTCTGGTCACCCTATCCCTAACCCAACGTCACTTCTTTGCCCCTGGGACTGCAACGGCGGACCTCCTACCAAACGAGGTGGATGGGCTGTTTCCCGAGTCAGAGTGCTGCGGCACTTCCTGACATCTTCCCCCTTTTTAAGTTGCAACTCGGAGGGTGTCCTTTACACCATTTCTTCAATAAGTCTTTGAGGCTTTATTCTACTCCTCTGGGGTCTTCCTTGTCTGTGGGGGGTGGGAAGCGTTGATCTTGGTGGCATCTCTTCTTGTTCGACTTCAGATGTCTCACTGTCTCCCAGATATGGTTCACCTCTCCACCGTTCCTCCCTTTCATTTTCCATTCTCCTCCTGGTGTGTTCTAGGGGAGTCGCCACTCTCCGGAAGTGGGACACATTGCGTGTCGTGGAGTTGTTGCTGTCCCCTTCTGCGATGATCATGCTGCCTTTTCTTTGAGTCAACGTGAGTAGTTCGGGCGCGAAGGTGGCGTCCTCCTTTCACCCTTTTTGTTGTTTCACAATCACGATGTCCCCCGGTGCTATGGTTGACTCTTGTGCTCTTCTTCTCGCGTCTGCCGTCTCTTTCATTTTCTTTTTTTCTTCAAAATCATTTTCCCTGGCCTGCTGTTCCAGCAGCATTGCAATGTCTGGCCTGCTGTTCCAGCAGCGTTGCAAGGTCTGGCTGTGGATCCTCTGGAAGCCTCGTTTTGACAGGCCTCCTGAACATTAGGTCCGCAGGGCACACCCCTGTGGTGCTGTGCGGTGTGTGTCTATATTCACTCAGGAATTGGTATAGGGCTTGTTCGAAGGGTTTGTTCAGTATGTTGGCTATCTGCAGTGTCCTCTTGATACTGGCCATTAGCCTTTCGACGGTGCCATTTGCTTGTGGCCATCAGGGGGGGATCCTTCTGTGCCGAAAGCCCATTTATTTGGCAAAATTTTGGAAATCCGCGCCGGTGAACGCGCGCCATTGTCCGACTTAATTATCCTCGGGACCCCATATGCTGAAAGCATCCTATCCAGTACTGGGATGACGCAGGTAGCTGATGTGCTCTCAATGAGTTGTGCTTCAGGGAACCGTGAATGTTCGTCAATCAGTACTAGCACATACGTGCCATCTCGGAGTGGTCTGAACATGTCCACTGCCAGCTCGTCCCAGACCTGTTCTGGGAGCGGGGACGATTGCACCGGGTTGGGGCGCGGTGGTGGGGCTACTTGGGCACATATTGTGCAGTTCCCTGCCAGTCGTCTACCAGTGCGTCCTATTTGGGAAACCACACCTTCTGCCTGAGCAACTTCTTGGTGGCAGCGACCCCCCGGTGTCCTTCATGAGCCACCTGAACTATTTTTTCCCGGAGTGCCTACGGTATGACGACTTTGCATCCTTTTAGAACGATGTGGTCCTCTACAATAGAGAGTTCGTCTCTCACTAGGTCCAACCACTTGACATCGTCCTTGATTGATTCTGGTTCACTTCTGGCTTGTTGTCTCATGTGCGCCCTCTTATCGAGTTGTATGCAGTGCTTGACTATTCTAAGGGCTGGGTCCTTTTAGTATTGGGCGACCAGTTCAGGCCACTCAACTGGGAGTGGTTGCAGATGATGTACGACATAGTTGATGTAAGCATCCGCTTGGAGGGGTGGGCGGAAGTTGGTCCCGTAGGGTGGCGAGACAGATAGTCTGCGGGGTTGTCATCCTTGCCAGGTCAATGTATGATGTTGAACTTGTAGTCTTGAAACCGCAGTCCCCACCTCGCTATTCTGGGGGGCATCCTTGCCTTGGGGTCCCCATAGATCGTGAGGAGGGCCAGGTGGTCGGTTACAATGGTGAATTGTTTCCCGTATACAAATAGATGAAAGTATTTGCACGCCCATACCACCGCCAGGCTCTCCTTCTCCGCTTGGGAGTACGCTTGTTCGGTGGTGGTTAGGCTCCTGCTGGTATATGCAACGACAAACACCTCGGTTGGTTTGGAGGGGTCCTTTTGTGTGAGGATGGCTCCCAGCCCGACGGGGCTGGCGCCGACGATCGGTTCTGTATGGCGATGAGCGTTGAAGTATGCCATGTCCTCGGCATTGGCAATGGCATTTCGATGGCCTCGAATGCGTGCTGGCAGTCTCTGGACCACTCAAAAGGTTGATCCTTTCATGTGAGTAGCCGTAGAGGGTTGCTTATTGTGGCAAAATCCTCTAGATATCTTGCGCAATAGCTGGCAAGTTCGAGAAAAGAGCAAAGGTCTGTTGTATTCGTGGGAGGGGAGGCTGTGTTGAGTGCGGCTACTTTGTCTGGATCTGGGCGCATGCCTTTCTCTGAGAAAATGTGTCCGAAGAACCGCAGAGATTTTTTTCGAATTCACATTTCTCCTTATTGAGTGTGAGGCCTGCCGATTGTATCGCTTTGCACACTCGATGTAGGGCCACGTCGTGTTCTTCTTTCGTTTTCCCAAACACTAAACACATCGTCTGAGTAATTGAGGCAGTTAGGGACGTGGCGTATGACTCGGTGGATTTCTTCTTGAAAAATCTCTGCGGCCGACGAGATGCCAAAACTAAGCCGCTTGTATTGGAATAGGCCCATGTGGGTCAAGAAGGTAGTTATATAACGGGATTCAGGACTTATTTCGATTTGATGATATCCCTTCGTCAAGTCCAGTTTGGAAAAAATAGTGGCCCCGTGTAGTAAGTGGATCATGTCCGTGATCATTGGTGCTTGGTGCCTTTCTCTTTCAATGGCTACATTTGCCCTCCACATGTCTACACACATTGCGGATTGAACCGTCTGGGGATTTCTTTGGGACAGGGACTATGGGTGATACCCATGGGGTCGGTCCGGTGACGGGCTCGATGACTTGAGCCTTGATGAGTTTTTCTAGTTCATCCTCTACCTGTTTCTGAATGTGGTATCCCCCTGTAGGGTTGCGCTTCCGGTGGTACATCTGGGTTGATGTGAAGGTGGACTTTCCTGTTTCTGAGTTTCCCTAATCCTCTGAACAGCTTTGGGAATGTGCGTTCAATGGTTTCGGGGTTCGCAAAGTATTTATGCGCCATGAGCTGGTATAGAATGTGCACCAGTCCTGTTGGGTGTCCTGACCCACGTTTGAGCTATCATGCTGCAACATTTGGTGCTGTGGGCTTAGAAAATCCAAAATGGCCAAAAAGCCCACATGTGCGCCAAAATCCAGGAGAACCACGCAGTTTGTGCACACTAAAATGGTTGCCTAACTTGCCACCCACCAGTGTGAGCAGGATGGGCCGGGGTGCCATGAGTGAAATGTGTGCCAAAGGAAAAACCGCACTTTAAAATTACCTTTGGTTTCTCTGAATGCCAGCTCAAAATGCCTATTTTCAAACATTGCAACACATCCAAAAATCTCACTGAACACCAGCGGACATCTGGCAGAATGAAGTATGTGTGCATACTAAATCTGGGAAGTTGAAGAGCCCCAAAACAATGTTCATAACAAGACTGGCTGAGCTCTGCAGGTCTGCAGCAGCCTAACTGAAACTGGATTTAAAACTACCAAAAATCGAAAATGTTTAAATTAACTGAGTGACCTACTTTTGAGTGTCACATAGTTTGTAACTGTTAAAATGTCATAGTTGTGAACTTAGAATAGGCATTCTAGCTGCATGTGTAAAAATTGTTAGTTTTATTTGAATGCAGAAAACTGGATAACTAAAAGTGACATTAGCTGGGGCCTGGCTTAAGGAACTGGATTCTGCCTGACAACTTCCCCCAATTGGAGTGAAACTGGATCCACAGCAGTTCTCAGGCCTGGCTGCATTCTGAGGGGAGGTTACCCCTCTCTGATTGAATTACCAAGGGACTGCTAGAGACTAAACAAAGGACCCAGGCAGATGGTTTATTAGGGTGGTCGTAAATGGCTTCCTTTTGAACAAAGCCCTGCCTTGACTCAGGCAGATGGTTTATTGGGGGGACCGTAAAACAGCTTCCTCTTGGCAGAAGCTGGGAGGGGCAGGGTCTCTGAGCTTGGCAGAAACTGGATAAACTGCTTTCTACACCATGTGACCTGAAAAGACACACCCCTGTTGGCCAGAATATGATTCTAAGAAAGATGTATAACTCACAGTGCGGACTTGTCAAAATTATTTAAATGATACCATAATTCTTGTGATTTTTCTGTGCACGTTTTAAGACGCGTTGGGAATTTGTGTGATGTTCTGGGGCAAAACCCCGCTATTTATTGACACCACATACTCTGTGTTTAAGCTAGCGACCTGGAAAGTTACTGAGATATGTGTGGGAGGGGGGTGCACATGTGTATAAATCTGGAGAAAAATCTGATGTTGCAAAACCCACTAAAAAGCACAAAATGTTGCCATTTCTGAATGCAAGCCCCCAGGAAGAGCAGAGTTTGAACAGAGTATACCTCATGTGATATGTGATGGGTGCATGTAATTTTAACAAATGTGTACCTGTGCAAATATGTATTTGGGTCAAATATAAATTTGTGTGCAATTTGACAGGGGAGTGTCCTTTCTGCAAGCCATTAAATGACATCATTCTGACACACAATCCTGTTCTCCAGTGAGAACGCAAAGAATTCTCCAACCTATCAGAACTCTGAAGGGGTTGGGCCTAGAAAGCTAGCCTCTCCACCCACTTTCAAAACCCATAAAAAGAGACTGCTGGGACAGGTAGAGACATTCAATTCCATTTGCTGCGGAGCATGCTGACCGACAACTTCACATCCAGAGATCCTACACTTAGACTTCCAAGCTAAACAGAGACTACAGAACTTTGAACCAAGACGGCCCACTGCAAGCAAAAGTATTTGTCAGCAGGCCCAAAAATCATTTGCAGACTATCAACAGCCGGGCGAGCTGTTTGAATTCCCTGCCTAGAACATTGCCGGGACCGGTAGCAGTGTCCAGGAGCCGTGCAGATCAGCGCTGTGTCCGGAGAAAGCGGGACAAGGAGCCGTGCAGACCGGTGCTAGACCAGACCAGCAGAACCCAAGATCCAGGAGCAGTGCCGGTGACCCAGAAAGCAGAGCTGTACTCGGAACCGGAGACCAGATCGCTGTGAAGTGCTGTGCGCAGTGACCGGATCCGTGACAAAGTCGC
Organism: Ambystoma mexicanum; assembly: GCF_040938575.1. Taxonomy (NCBI): domain Eukaryota; kingdom Metazoa; phylum Chordata; class Amphibia; order Caudata; family Ambystomatidae; genus Ambystoma; species Ambystoma mexicanum. The sequence goes on from NC_090936.1 coordinate 231,913,305, forward strand.
CTTCCTGTCCAAAATCTCTTGTGAGTACTCAGCAAAACTCAGAACATATCCCTTAGTTTAATATAATATAATTCAATCTATTTAACCTAAGTAGAACTGTCACCTGTCATTTTCTAGCTGCAAGCTGTAACCTGTCGCTTTGAACTTTTAAAATTTCAAATCCGAAAAACTACCTTTATTTAATCGTCCGTATCTCTGGAACCGTTTGGGCTAGGAACTTGGTTTAACTTTCCTCTGAAAGCTTTGAATCTCAGCTTTTCAACATGCTTAGTACCAACTTGCTACTTCTTATACTTTTGCCGTAATTGTGATTCACGCATTCGCGAATTTTGCCGCGATTTGGTTAAAAATCCAGCCACGTGTGAAAACAGCAGCTTCCTTGCTTTCCTTTGCCAAAAATTCGTTTAACCTGCTAGTTACTCCTAGATCCTTGCTAAAGTCAGCCTGAACTCATCCCAAGTATATTTCACTCACCCTGAACCTCCTAAAGGGAATTAAAACCATTTTCAGCATATTCCTCACTTCATTGCCAGCACATATAAAAGCATTTTGGGCCTGTGTTTCAAACTTCTGTAGTCTAAGCTTGCTGGGGTGAACTGAATTACATTTGATTGCATTTCTAAGAACTGTGTGCTCTCCTCTTCATTTCCTTACATTGCATAAGGGGGGGGAGTGGATTGCCAGAGAAAAGTGATTACATTGTTTTGTTGAAATCATATTGAGTATTTTCTGTATTGCATTTTCATTCAACATTGCATCCATCTGAAACTAGATAAAGCATTCTCTACCACCTTATTCTTCTGTTCCTATTCCCAAGCGTGCTACCTCATCTTTTATACTACTCCTGGGTAATCAAATCAGTTTATTAGTAGAACATTACCCATTGTTGTTAACTGCTCATGTTCTGAAGTGTGATATTAATTATTAATTTATTATGAAGTGTGATATATATATATTGTTTACATTCTCAAATAAACCGTTTAAACTTGCAAAACAGAACTACTTCTTGGCTCAGTGGGGTCAGGGGGGGGTTCCAAGAGAGGGGTGTTATATAGGGGTAGTCATCCAGAACTCATGAACTGGACATAAAGATATATCAATAAGGGTTTCCATTCAGTATCCCAGACTAGGCATTGACTTAGCTGCAGTGCTGGATTGAATCCTCTTACAAAGTGGGGGCTCGAGTCGGACGTTTGGGTTAGATCTATCACTTGTGCAGATTAATACAGTGTGCCAGCTGACCAGATACACATATCCGGTCGGATCACCACGCTGTGTTACGCTGTAAAGCACTCCTCAAAGGAACGCTCTAAGGAAAAGGTCTGTTTTGCAAAAATAAAATACAAACTTCTGTAAGTCAGGAAGGAACTCAAATTCCAGAATGACGACCTTGGTAGATATGAAAATAGCCAGAGAGCACTTCTTACATAAGCTATTTGTGAGAGGTGAGTGGACTCATCAGGACCAGACGGTCTGGTTGCAGGCAATCGCACCCCAGATCACTGAAACAGGGTCAGATATATGGAGAGACCAGGGTCCCTTACATGTGGCCCTGAGTGAACTATATATGTCCCCTAAGGCCAAGGATGAGCACAACAAGATTGCCAGGGTAGCGGCATATTTATATTTACATATGGGAGCCATGCAGGACAAATGTGCTGAAGGCCAAGATCTGGCGAGTAGGCAACTGCTGGCATTACAGAAGGCCCAATCTGATCTGGACTCTTCTGAGCAGAAGCTGCAGAGGAGCCAGGAGTCAGAAAATGATAGTAGGCAGTATATCATTAAAATAAAAGAGGACATGGATATACTGCAACAGGAAAAGGCTGACCAGGATACCAGAATTCTGGCCTTGCAGAAGGAACGCCAAGACAGTTTGGACTCCCTACTGCAGAGCCAGAAAAAGCTGGAGCAACAGATCAATTTCAACAGGGCATGCACAGAGCAGGTAGCCACCATGCAAATCCAACTAGACAGAGAGAAAGAGGAGAGCAATAAACTGATCCTGAAAGACCTGGATACCCAGGCAGAGTTTGATCAGGAGCGCCAGAAAGCTGGGGCTTTCCAAAGGCAAAGGGACGACCTGACGGTACAGATGCAGACTCTTAGTCAGGAAAGGGACACCTAAGGCCAGGAAGTCTGCCACTTAAAAAGAAAAATGGAAGAAAATCACCTGGCCCACCAGGGACTGGGTGACCTCCAAAAAGAACACCAGGACTTGCTAGAGCACACCAGGAGGGTGGAGGAGGCTCTGGCAAGACAGGAGCAGGCCAGTAGGGATGGGACTCAGGAGGTAACCCTCCTGCAGCAAAGACTGGCCCAGTGCTCCAGGACCAATCAGGAAACGCAGAGAGAGAATGAGGCTCTCTGCCAGCACAATGATAGGCTCCAACAACCGGTAGCAATGCAGGAGAGACTGATAGAGTCTAGTAAGGCCTTAACTGAGGAACTGAAGGTGCAGGCTCTTGCATTGCAAGAGGGAGCAGGGGCGGATAGAGACCAGGTTCGCTGGGAAAGGGAAACTCCTGAGCATAACCTCAGGAGCCCTAGTACCAGAGGCCTTTATCTCTCTCAGTCCCTGGACTCTGCCACCCCCATGTCCCCTGGCGCACATGAGCACCGGGCCACAGGGATGGCAGATTACTATCCAGCCAGAAGCATGGGGCTCATAGGCCAGTACCTCCCAGGAATGGATGGGCGGGCATCCGGGTATGGGCACCCAAGCACAGTGCAATTTAGTGGGGAACCCCAGGAGAATAGGCCCATTAAGGGCATCCTGAAAACTTCTGCCCAGTTAGGTCAGTGGGGGGGGTACCCATCAAGTCCTGGCAGCAAGGAGGAATCTGAAGACTCCTCTGAACGGCGCAGGACACAGGAGACCAGGTCCCCACATTCTGCCAGCCAATCCCAGGCTCGCAGAATCCGGGAAAACCTGGAAGATCAGACAGGAACCTCTGGGAGCAGTGCCTCTGAGTCAGAGGATGAATGGACCAGGGTTACCTGAAGCAAAAAGGCCAATAAGGCAAAAAGGGCCTTGCTTAAGGACCCATTGAAACAGATTAAGGCAATCAGGAGTGTCATCACGCCTTATCATAAGAACGCCAAGTACTCTGTTTGGGAACACTTGGAGCTCTATGAGCAAATGATGGAGACTTTTCATTTGAAGGACAGCCAAAGCTGTATCCAATATGTAAAGTGGACATTCTCCCCAGAGTACTCCAGTTTCTTTGCGGGGCTGGAGGACCAAAATCATTCAAGGTGGTCCACCTATAGGGCGGCCATATTAAAACATTTTTCTGTTCACAGAAATCCCCAAGAGGCTCGCAAGGCAGCCTACAATTTGCAATGTGGGGAGGATCAGGCCCCACAAGAATTTGTGCAAGAACTGAAATGTGCCTTTGCGCAGACCACCAGAAGGGTGCGCACAGACAGCAGAGAATTTGTCAATACATTTTTCCATGCCTTGCCCAAATACATCATGACCCAGCTCGTGAGAGATTTTCACGAGAAAAGATCTTTAGACTGGGTCATTGAACAGGCTACCCGGATCTATGAGGTGCAGAAGCCCATAGAAAATAAAAATAATGCGCCCAAAAACCCCAAAACTAACAGCACCCCTGCTGCTGCCAAGTTGGCAGAGGTAAAGGTTGCCCCCGTTTTAGACTTGGAGATGGGGGGGCCTAAAAATCTACCGGCACCTAATAATCCTAAACCCAGAAATCCCTCGGGCCAGTCACAGACAGGGAGTCGAGGAGGTAGTCCCACAAATGGGGTCCCCCGCTCCCCTGACTATGTAAGTCCCCGCTACAAGGGAAACCGACCAATCCTGGGTTATGTGTGGACTCCTCCAGCCCAAGGGGGGGGATCCAGCCAAGCACCTGACCCGGGGAACTTCCCTCCTAACTTCCCCCAGGAGGGCAGAAATTCTCCAAATCCTGGGCAGAACTTTTTCCCCAGGTATCCACCCAATTTCCAGCCCCAAAATCATCCATCCTTCTTTCCCCAATTCCCTGAGCTCAAGACAACCTAATCCGGGAGAGGGGAGGCCAAGGGTAGAGGGGTACCAAAATCTTCCCAACCAGGGGTACTACCAGAGAAGTGATAGCTACCCTTCCCGGGATCAGCCCAGGGGAGAAAATAGAGCCCCGTATCAGCCTGAGCGGGTTTCCCAGTTAGAGCGCCAGGTCCAAAATATGGCACGGGATCTGGGTCACATACTGAGGGCTCAACAGAACCCTCAGATGAGCATGCCACCGCAGAATGCTCCAAACTCTGGACCTGGTGCTCCAGAACAATGACGGGGGCAGCACCCCGATAACACACCGGTTCCCAGGGAGGAGGCACAAGGGGAAGGGGGGGTGTAAAGTCTTGGAGGAAGCTTCCTTCCCAACTTGTAAACAGCCCCTGGAAAACCAGGAACCGGAAACAAAATCTCCTACCCCTGAAAGCCTGCCTCCCAAGGAGCAGAGGGGGGGGTAGGAGAAACAAAGGACCCAAACAGACCCACTTTGTGGAGGTACAGATCTTCCAATTTGAGGGAGAGGGATCCTCAGAAGATCCTGGGAAAAGGATGTTCTCCTTCAGAGATGGGGGACTCCTCCCAACGAAAAATGGGTCCCAAGGGATTCCAATCCAGACTGGGGAGATATGGAGACTGAGCTACCGCCGCCCATCATCTCATCCCAGAACCCACAATACCAAAATCCCCTGGTTCAAACCCATCCTGGTGACTGCCTCCAAGAAGGGGGAGGCGGCCCAGAACCGGAACCAGGGGAACCCACAATGGCTCTAATCTCCAGTTGCCAACTTTTTCTTTCAGATTCCCAAGGCTCTCCACAGAATTCTGCCCAAATCTCTTTGCTAGCAATGTCCAAAACCAGAAAGTTAGCCCACCAGTTGTCCAAAAATGTGCATTATATGTGCCCCCTTGAGGAGAAGGAGGGAAGATACTATGCCCCGGTACAAGTACAGGGGCAGGGTACAATTTTGGCACTGGTGGACACTGGATCCCAAGCTACCCTTCTGTCCAAAAGGGCCTTTGAGGAACTAAATGCCGGAAGGGGGGAGAATTACCATATTCCTCTCACCTCTCTTCCTGGACAACTGCAGAACTTTGACGGGAAGGAAATTCCCGTTGAGGGGACTGCAGACTTGGACATTAAAATTGGGCGACACAAGTTGAAACACCCGGTCATAGTAGTGACTCCAGAGGGCACCCCTTGTTTACTAGGGAATGACCTCCTGAGAAGGTTGTCACCTCTAATAGATTGTGTAAACAAGGTCCTCTGGACCCCGACTAGCCGACCAATAAAATTAAAACAGAGTGTCAACCATGTTAGTTTAAACGGCACCTGCCACATGGTTGAACAAAAATCTGACCAAGTAGAATTTCACTTCCAGAACAACCAGATTCCAGACGTGACAGTAATAGCAGTAGGACAACAGACTGGTGATGGGGGGTCCTCTCTATTTCTGAAAATCAACCTTCCTTCCAGTTTAAGGTGGTATTCCACACTGGAAGGAAACACCCTGAAATTCTTTACTAATCCACAATCAGAAACTCTCACTCCTATAGTCCAGAAAGATGTGAAATCAGCTCAGAGCCTGGCTGATATTCAGCATATTGGAGAGCAGTTGTTCATCCCTGTTCAGTTAAATGATGGGAAGGACTCTGTTCTCGCTTGAGTGTGTGTGAACAATGGTAAGAGCTTCATCAGCGAAGCCATGTTCCGCCAACTCCCAAAAGATCCAGCCATTCCCACATTCAAACTGATAGACAAATGGGAAATGGACCTGGAAGCACCCAATTCCAAACATCTCCTGCCAAGCAGGTATATGCTCAAAATCTCCATTGGCAACAAGAGCATAGTCCACAATTGTTGGGTCGTGCGAGACGTCACTGCCGCTTTTTACTTAGGCAGTGACATTCTCAATCGCTTTGCCATTAGTTTGGACCTAATAAACTTCAAAGCTTGGTCCCGATTAGCAGATAATCCCATGGGCTTTGATGATCTAGAAAAAGCATTTAGGTCAGCTCAATTGCTACCTTATGCAGTTGAAATTCAGATCAAAGAGGAAGTCACCATCCCAGAAAGGACCCGACAATTCTCCCTGGAAGTGAAAGTTAAAAGAGGACAATATTTGCAAAACCCTGATGCTTATATACATCTAAATGCTTCTCTCCAACAGCAAGGGTTGGGGGTAAACCCAACTCCATTAGTCAACATAGAACATGACACCATTCCAATGGAGGTGGATAACAGCGACTTAAAGAGTATTACTCTAGCCGCAGGCACCATCATTGGAATGGCGGTTGATGACCGACATTTTTCCATTGATTTAGGAAATGAACTGTTAGGACCAATCCCCAAGGACTGCTTTGACAGTGACAGTGATGACAATACAACACCAGACAGGATTTTTACCCGGCATGGGGGGAACTTCCTGGTGTACACTTCTTGCCCTTATGGTAAGGAAGATGTGACTTGTGACTTCAGGAGGGATGAGGTGATTTTCCAGGTCCATGAGGGCTGCCTTTCCCACCTGAAGCCTCCAGTCCAAATCAGCACTCTGACCAGGGACTTCTCCACCCAGCTGGAGGAGGCCGCTGAAATAGCCAAACCAGAAGTCTTTCCAGGCTTCAGGCAGATGGTGGAAGAGAGAGTCAACCTAGCTGATGCCTGTGTGACTCTGGAACAAAAGTTGAAACAAGTTTTCTTGGATTTCCAAGATCTCTTTGCGGTAGACTCATATGAGTGTGGTCGCACCGACATCCACACAACAACAATCCCCACGGACCCTGGCATGACTCCAGTGTTTGTGAAGCAATATCGTTTGCCTCTCGCATCCATGGAGTCCCTTACTGAAATAATTAAGAACCTTGAGTCCCGGGCAATAATTTGTCCAATACACAGCACCTTCAATAATCCGGTGCTGGGAATACTGAAGCCAAACGGCCAGTGGAGACTCTGCGCCGACCTCAGGGAGCTCAACAAATGGGTCCATACTTCCCGATGGCCTCTGCCCTACATTGACCAAGGGCTGGCCCAGATCCAGGGGTCACAGGTATTCACTGCAATAGACCTGACCAATGGATACTGGACTGTGCCTGTCAGTAGGGAGGACCAATACAAGCTGGCTTTTACCTTTGGGGGCCAGCAGTACACATGGACCCGGACTCCCTTCGGATACCTCAACTCCGGCAATGAATTCAACATTTTCCTACACAAGGCCATGCCCGACCTGGGTGCAAGGGGTAACCTGGCTTATGTAGATGATGTCCTCATCAAAAGTTCATCTGTGGAGGAACACATAGCGGAGATCCGTTATGTTCTGACCCAGTTGAGGGCTGCCGGAGCAAAACTTTCCTTTCAGAAAGCACAGTGGTGTAGAACCCGTGTTAATTTCTTGGGGCATGAGATTACTCCTCAGGGTCTCTGTCCCCAAGAAAAGAAAGTGGAAGCACTCCAGAAACTGAAAGACCCCACGACTCTGCGGGAACTAAGGAGCCTCCTTGGACTGACTAATTACAGCAGAAAGTTCATTGAGGGCTACGCAGAGATCACTAGACCCCTGATTCATCTCCTGAAAGGGGGGGTCAAGTGGGAATGGGGTCCAGAACAATCCGAGGCAGTAAGACAACTCAAAAGAAGCCTCTCACAAGCGCCTTGCCTAGCTTACCCTGTCAGAAACAAGGAGTTCTTCCTGGAGACAGGGTTCTCTAATACGTGCTTGACGGCAGTATTATACCAAAAGCATGACAAGGTCAATAAAGTAATCTCCTATGCGAGCAAAACTTTATCCTCTGTGGAGGAAAAATTCAATGATTGTGAGAAGGCACTCCTGGCAACGGTGTGGGCATTGAAGAATTACCGCCCGTTTATCCAGGGGGAACACATCATAGTGGAGACTCCACACCAGCCTCTGCAATATCTCCAAAGTGACAGAATCCGGGCCGGAAATGTGAGTAATTCCCGAATTACTTCCTGGATTCTGTCAATGCAAGGCTTTCCTGTGGAGGTCAGATATGGCCAAAACAAGAAGAGTCCCCTCGCGCAAGGTCTGGCTGACTTGCATGATTGTGCCAGAGAAAACTGTCTCGAGGACGAAAGTCTAAAAATCAAGGACAACATGGAGGCATACCTTAATTCCCCACATAAAGTCTTTGAAGAAGACAAGTGTGAGGGAATGCCCACTGTCTATGTGGATGGATGCTCTTACCATGTTGACAACGACGGGGAGAAAGAACTGGTGGCTGGCGTAGGGAATGCATGGGTGAAGGAGTTCCCAGAACCCTCCGCTGGATACAAAATTGGTCCCCGAAGTAGTCAGGTGGCAGAATTGAGGGCTGTGCATCAAGACATCCTCACTGCTGTCCAACATCAACTCCACGAACTGGTCCTAATCACAGATTCGGATTATGTACGGAACGGGTTCGTGGAGCACCTGGTTAATTGGAAAACCAGAGGCATGTTATGTGCCAATAACAAACCCTTGAAACATGGGAAGTTAATCCAAAACATTGATGATCTGGTCACATCGAATGGGATGACCATCTACTGGAAAAAGATCAAGGGTCATTCCAAAGTAGAGGGACCAGACAAAACTGGAAATGACTTAGCTGATCAGCTGGCCAAAACCGGGGCCATCCAAGGGGATCTAATCGAAATAGAGTCCCTGTTGGGGGAAATCCAGGTCACTGCTATCACTAGGTCCCAGACAAATGCTCACAATGATCTTTCAACTGCCCAATGGAGCAAGGAGACCCCTGATGCTGATTTGATTACAGCTCAGAAGGGGGATCCAATAATTGGTAAATTTTACCAACACATTGAGGACCCTGAAAACTTTCCCCTGACGGATACCGATTACAACGGGAAAGAGGACCTTAGAGTGTTGATGAAATGTCCAAAAATGTTCCGAATCCAGGACAGTTTGCTGGTAAGGAAATCCAAAGCTGGCCAAGATCAGTGGGTGGTTCCTACCTCATTCCGAAGCCTGATGATAAGTCACGCCCATGATGCGGCCACCGCCGGTCATAGGGGGTTTCACACAACACTGGAGATCTTAAGAGAGGTTGCCTACTGGCCACACATGGGCCAGGACCTCAACCAATATTTGAAGGGTTGTCTTGTGTGTGCACAATTCCAGCCAACATCCCTCACACACCGGGCGCCTCTCCAAAAGAGGGGAATGACACTCCCATGGTCAGATTTACAAATCGACTTTGTAGGCCCCGTGATTCGCTCCGCTAGGGGGAATAAGTACATGCGGACTGTGACATGCTTGTTTACCAAGTGGGTGGAATGTCTCCCAGCCCCAAACTGCAAGGTAGAAACGGCAGCTGCCTTGATGATTAACCACATCTTTTCCCGTTTTGGTCTACCTCAAAGGATTGAGTCAGACAGAGGTAGCCACTTCACCAGTGAAGTAATGACAAAGATGTGGGAGATACTGGGGGTCAAGAGAAAGCTACACATTGCTTACAGGCCAGCTTCTTCTGGAGCAGTGGAACGCTACAACCGGACAATTGTGAGCATCTTAAAAAAGTTTGTGGCAGATTCTGGGCCAAGTTGGGATATCCGATTACCTCTGGTCCTAATGGCCATCAGATCTACCCCTTCATCTGCAACCAAAATGTCACCATTTGAGTTGATGACTGGGCGCAAGATGGTGCTTCCTCAGCATTTGCTCTACAGGACCCAAGAGCAGACACTAATAAATGCCTCCACAACTCATGAGTATGTGGAGAATTTAAGGAAACACCTTCAACATGCTTTTGCTTATGCTCAGCGGAATCTAGAAGGATCAGCTGATAGCATGAAGACCCACTATGACCTGAAAACTTCCAGGAAGGAATATCAGGTGGGGGACCGGGTCTATTTATACAACTTCCAAAGAAACCAGGCGAAACAGCGAACCTTTTTGCCTACATGGAAGGGACCCTATGAGATTATAGACAAGATCTCCCCTGTGGCCTACAAGATCCGCATCCCCAAAGGCAGTTTGGCAGAGGGGGAAGACAAGTGGGTCCACATAAACCAGTTGAAGTGTTGCCATCCCAGACACACTTTGCAGCAACTGGAGGAGTCCTCTGCAATCCCAGAGGGTACCGCTCCAGAGTAATTCAATTCCAACCCTAAAAGATCCTACATATAGCCTATCAAATTCTGTGTTTCTCAAGTTTATGTGTTCCTGTCTCTTCATTTAAAAAAATGTGCATGTTCATATCTGTTGAGTTCTAAAATATATATGCCACCCCACTATATCAATGGTGGGGGAGAAATGTCCATGAATAGGTATTGCCGCTTTTCCTTTGTTGTCCTAGGAGAAAGAAAACCTGGAGACTGGCCAAGGAGGACGATCCGGGGACCGGGAGCCGAGACCCAAGGGGCCCGGGGTACCGCCCAATATTCCCATCAGGACCGGCGAGGAGAACCGATCGAGCAATACCGGATTGAGGAAAAGATGCTGAACTGTGCCATTTGCAGAATTGGAAGAAGATTATGCGGACATACCAGTGCGTGGGTCATCACCTTCTGTGCACCCGACTCCCCATCAACTCAAATTCAAAGTGCAGTCGCGTGGGGGGGCTTTGTTGGGTCTCCTGACCCACGTTTGAGCTATCATGCTGCAACATTTGGTGCTGTGGGCTTAGAAAATCCAAGATGGCCAAAAAGCCCACATGTGCGCCAAAATCCAGGAGAACCACGCAGTTTGTGCACACTAAAATGGTTGCCTAACTTGCCACCCAACAGTGCGAGCAGAATGGGCCGGGGTGCCATGAGTGAAATGTGTGCCAAAGGAAAAACCGCACTTTAAAATTACCTTTGGTTTCTCTGAACGCCAGCTCAAAATGCCTATTTTCAAACATTGCAACACATCCAAAAATCTCACTGAACACCAGCGGACATCTGGCAGAATGAAGTATGTGTGCATACTAAATCTGGGAAGTTGACGAGCCCCAAAACAATGTTCATAACAAGACTGGCTGAGCTCTGCAGGTCTGCAGCAGCCTAACTGAAACTGGATTTAAAACTACCAAAAATCGAAAATGTTTAAATTAACTGAGTGACCTACTTTTGAGTGTCACATAGTTTGTAACTGTTAAAATGTCATAGTTTTGAACTTAGAATCAGCATTCTAGCTGCATGTGTAAAAATTGTTAGTTTTATTTGAATGCAGAAAACTGGATAACTAAAAGTGACATTAGCTGGGGCCTGGCTTAAGGAACTGGATTCTGCCTGACAACTTCCCCCCAATTGGAGTGAAACTGGATCCACAGCAGTTCTCAGGCCTGGCTGCATTCTGAGGGGAGGTTACCACTCTCTGATTAAATTACCAAGGGACTGCTAGAGACTAAACAAAGGACCCAGGCATATGGTTTATTAGGGTGGTCGTAAATGGCTTCCTTTTGAACAAAGCCCTGCCTTGACTCAGGCAGATGGTTTATTGGGGGGACCGTAAAACAGCTTCCTCTTGGCAGAAGCTGGGAGGGGCAGGGTCTCTGAGCTTGGCAGAAACTGGATAAACTGCTTTCTACACCATGTGACCTGAAAAGACACACCCCTGTTGGCCAGAATATGATTCTAAGAAAGATGTATAACTCACAGTGCGGACTTGTCAAAATTATTTAAATGATACCATAATTCTTGTGATTTTTCTGTGCACGTTTTAAGACGCGTTGGGAATTTGTGTGATGTTCTGGGGCAAAACCCAGCTATTTATTGACACCACATACTCTGTGTTTAAGCTAGCGACCTGGAAAGTTACTGAGATATGTGTGGGAGGGGGGTGTACATGTGTATAAATCTGGAGAAAAATCTGATGTTGCAAAACCCACTAAAAAGCACAAAATGTTGCCATTTCTGAATGCAAGCCCCCAGGAAGAGCAGAGTTTGAACAGAGTATACCTCATGTGATATGTGATGGGTGCATGTAATTTTAACAAATGTGTACCTGTGCAAATATGTATTTGGGTCAAATATAAATTTGTGTGCAATTTGACAGGGGAGTGTCCTTTCTGCAAGCCATTAAATGACATCATTCTGACACACAATCCTGTTCTCCAGTGAGAACGCAAAGAATTCTCCAACCTATCAGAACTCTGAAGGGGTTGGGCCTAGAAAGCTAGCCTCTCCACCCACTTTCAAAACCCATAAAAAGAGACTGCTGGGACAGGTAGAGACATTCAATTCCATTTGCTGCGGAGCATGCTGACCGGCGACTTCACATCCAGAGATCCTACACTTAGACTTCCAAGCTAAACAGAGACTACAGAACTTTGAACCAAGAAGGCCCACTGCAAGCAAAAGTATTTGTCAGCAGGCCCAAAAATCATTTGCAGACTATCAACAGCCGGGCGAGCTGTTTGAATTCCCTGCCTAGAACATTGCCGCGACCGGTAGCAGTGTCCAGGAGCCGTGCAGATCAGCGCTGTGTCCGGAGAAAGCGGGACCAGGAGCCGTGCAGACCGGTGCTAGACCAGACCAGCAGAACCCAAGATCCAGGAGCAGTGCCGGTGACCCAGAAAGCAGAGCTGTACTCGGAACCGGAGACCAGATCGCTGTGAAGGGCTGTGCGCAGTGACCGGATCCGTGACAAAGTCGCCTTCCTGTCCAAAATCTCTTGCGAGTACTCAGCAAAACTCAGAACATATCCCTTAGTTTAATATAATATAATTCAATCTATTTAACCTAAGTAGAACTGTCACCTGTCATTTTCTAGCTGCAAGCTGTAACCTGTCGCTTTGAACTTTTAAAATTTCAAATCCGAAAAACTACCTTTATTTAATCGTCCGTATCTCTGGAACCGTTTGGGCTAGGAACTTGGTTTAACTTTCCTCTGAAAGCTTAGAATCTCAGCTTTACAACAAGCTTCGAATCGACTCCTTATACTTTTGCCGTAATCGTGATTCACGCATTCGCGAATTTTGCCGCGATTCGCAATTTGGTTAAAAATCCAGCCACGTGTGAAAACAGCAGCTTCCTTGCTTTCCTTTGCCAAAAATTCGTTTAACCTACTAGTTACTCCTAGATCCTTGCTAAAGTGAGCCTGAACTCATCCCAAGTATATTTCACTCACCCTGAACCTCCTAAAGGGAATTAAAACCATTTTCAGCATATTCCTCACTTCATTGCCAGCACATATAAAAGCATTTTGGGCCTGTGTTTCAAACTTCTGTAGTCTAAGCTTGCTGGGGTGAACTGAATTACATTTGATTGCATTTCTAAGAACTGTGTGCTCTCCTCTTCATTTCCTTACATTGCATAAGGGGGGGGGGAGTGGATTGCCAGAGAAAAGTGATTACATTGTTTTGTTGAAATCATATTGAGTATTTTCTGTATTGCATTTTCATTCAACATTGCATCCATCTGAAACTAGATAAAGCATTCTCTACCACCTTATTCTTCTGTTCCTATTCCCAAGCGTGCTACCTCATCCTTTATACTACTCCTGGGTAATCAAATCAGTTTATTAGTAGAACATTACCCATTGTTGTTAACTGCTCATGTTCTGAAGTGTGATATTTATTATTAATTTATTATAAAGTGTGATATATATATATATTGTTTACATTCTCAAATAAACCGTTTAAACTTGCAAAACAGAACTACTTCTTGGGTCAGGGGGGTTCCAAGAGAGGGGTGTTATATAGGGATAGTCATCCAGAACTCATGAACTGGACTTAAAGATATATCAATAAGGGTTTCCATTCAGTATCCCAGACTAGGCATTGACTTAGCTGTAGTGCTGGATTGAATCCTCTTACAGTCCCATGTCGACCGCTGTCTTGAAACTCAAGATACATCCGCTGTTAGCCTCCGTTTTGAGTATATGTAGCAGTATTTTCACCGTGTGGGATTTGTGGGTGCACCATGCCGTGATAGTGCCCTTGCATGGCAGCGGTGTTGTTGCTCCGTATGGGTATGTTTCCACAGTGGCCTTGCGTATTTTTGGGGGATTGGCGAGGGTGTTGTATGCCTGCTCACTGATGATGTTGACGGTTGCCCCGGTGTCTATTAAAAATTCAAGTGGCGTGTTGTTGACTTGTAAGGTAAGTATGGGACTGTGCTGGGTGGCCGTTTTGTTTTCACCTATCCTTTTTTTTGGTCGTCTTCCGAGGAAGGAGTGTCACTGGATGTGGGAGATCTAATTTCTATGTATCTGAGGTATCTTCTCCTTTGGGTGTGTCTTGGGGCTTCCATCGACTGTCTCTCCTCTCTAGATGGGGCATTGCGGCGTTCTCTGCCTTCTCTGTGTGGTGTCCTGTACTCGTCCTCTTGTCTCGTGCCTATTGGGCTGTGTCGTGTGTTTCATCTGATGGTCTGTGCCTGTTTGATGTGGGGGCGGGTGCGTTTTTACATACTGCCCTGAAATGGTCCACCCCGCCACAGGCGGCGCATTGTTGTCCTACTGTGGGGCACTCTCCTGTGTGCGGGAATTCGTATCCGCACCTGTAGCACGTGGCCTCTAGTCGTTTGCTGTTGGTGTTCGTGAAGGAGGCCAGTTTGTTGACTTGGTCCTGCGAGTGTTGTTGAAGTGCAATCTTGCCAAGGCTGTCCAATTGGGTCTCTTCCGCTGCTTCCATCCTGGCTGGGGCCAACATTTCTTCGAGAGTCCTCTGTTTCTGTAGTAATTAATTTCGGAACGGTTGTGACAGGCATCCCGCGATGACTTGCAAGTGTAATGCCTCCTCATTTGAGTATCGGTGAAACTCGCAATATTTGAGCTTGATGTAGAGGCGCATTACAAAATTGTCAAAGGACTCGCCCTTCTCTTGTCTGGTGGTGTGGAATATATGCCTCTCATAATCGATGTTGGTATGTGGGGCAAAATATTCAGTGAGTTTGCCATGTAACTCTCCATAAGTGGCATTGTCTAGGTTAAGTAGCTCGCCTGCAATGTCCCTGACTGCCATCCCTACCGCTACCGACAGAGTGTTTTTTAGTCTGTCATCATCCGTGAGACCTATGGCCCCTACGTGGAATTTTAAATCTCTCAGCCATATGGCCCAATGAGGTCCTAGGTTGGTGGTGTCACTGAGGTCGAACAGCGGGGGCATATTTAGTGTTTGAGTGGTCCCGCCTACCACCGCTGCTTGATTCATGTTGGCATTTGCATGGTTGTCTCCGTCAGAGCGAGATGATTATGCAGTGGTGGCTGTGGACGCCGAAGATGCCACTGGACTCGACATGGTGATGCCCCACTTGGTGGTGTGGGTGAGGTGGTGGTGGGTTGCACTTTTGTGAGAGAGGCTAGGCCTGGATGGGCTCTATAACTCTTTGTCTCCGTAGCAGTCTCTGAGAGTTTAATTAGATGTGCTTTTTCTTATCCCTCATCAGGGGCTAGGGTCGCGTTTCCCTGGGTTTTGTTTTGTGTGGGAAGCGGGCTGTACCTTCAGTAGAGAGCAGCGCGTTCCTTGCTCTGCTGATGCGCCCTCCACGTGGGCGGCGGCAGGTCGTTTGTCCCTGCCTCACAGCTTTCTCCGTGTGCAGGCGCACGTATCACTTCCCAGTGAGATGCCTATGGGCCCGCCCTCCTTGAGAGCACGCGTGCGTCTCTGCATGTTATGGAGTGTACCTGCTCCGATTCCTTGAAGCGGACCGCCAGGTGCCAATCTCCGTGTTGCCGCGTGTTGTGGACCGTACCTGCTCCGACTCCTTGGGGCGGGCTGCCGGGTATCCGGAGCCTCCGTGCTGCGACGCTGCGTTGCGTGTGCTGTGGGCTTTGGCTCAGTGTGTCCGCTGCTTGCCGGGGGCGCCGACGCACACACGCTGTCCGATGACAGCCCCCTTTATGGCATTAGGTTCGTGCTCGTCGCCATTGTAGAAGGCTCGAGTCGGCCTTCTCTCATACCAGACGCGCAGGGGAAATAATGAGGCAGACACAGGATACATGGAAGTACGACCTTCTTTATTCAGGCGTATTCATAACTGCAACCTGCACACCCCTTTCACCCAAACCCTCCCTAACCCAACGTCACTTCCTTGCCCCTGGGACCGCAATGGTGGAACTCCTACCAAACGAGGTGGATGGGCTGTTTCCCCGAGTCAGAGTGCTGCGGCACTTCCTGACATGTTGTTCCCTTGTCTGCCAGTCCCTGTCCAACTTGGCCCCATTTACAAAAAATAAGAAAAAATATGCATATGAAAGGCAAACATCCTGTCCTCCCATAACCAGTTAAGCAAACGCTGTGAGGCTCTGGCTGATTGCCATTCTAATACGAAGCCACACGCAGCGTCCTGGACGGGGCTGTCTGCAGTCCCTTAACGACCTGCAAGTATGCCTTTCTTTTATCACCAGCGCTCCCATTGTATGTTGTGTGCAGACATTTTGCATTGAAGGGCTCATTCAATATGAGACACACTTTGAAGACTCATTACCTAGCAAAGAGGTAAACACTTACAGGGTATATACGGCAACACTTAGTTTAGTCATGATGGAAACAAACACTGGCAATGTCAATAGTTTGGGCTTTTGTGTAGTCATTGAAAAGGCACTTGGTAGGCACTGCAGTAGTGGTATGAACGGTGCAGGTGTGGGATAAGTATCTGGGCATCTAATAGCAGTGCCTGGCAAATGTTTGATACGTTTACAAAAGCCAACAACCGTTGACAGGACTTCACTTAAGGACACACACAGTGCTTATAACTTGATTGGCTGAAGGCATACCAATTTAAGATATTTTTATTACACCAGTAGCATTTACAGCTCAAATTAAGTCATTAACTCTCAGAAGACTGCTTCGAAAAGACAAAAGGCTCGCGTTTTGAGTGCAAAGTTTAATGTTAAGGCTTGAGTAAAGAGAGCTCAAAGAGTTCCCATTAGAAGGTGTTTTGGGCAGGAACAGTGTGGGGTATTAGCATGGCAATGGGCGGTCGATGGCTGGGCCACCTACAAACTGTGTGTCCCTCATATGCGATTTCTCCATATATGTACTCTAATGCAATAGTTTTGGCGTTTAATAAACGCACGCTACAAGACGATTAAGATGCATTGACGGGTACATTGCTCTAAAGTAGTCTCTTCTAGGGATGTAACGGTATAACGGTATACCGTTAAAGATAACGTGAACCACTTAATTGAACAATAATAACCGTCACATTGTTTATACCGTTTATACCGTTAAGTGTGCTTTTCAATCTGATTTGGAAAGGCTGCAGTAAGCAAGTGCTGCACAGTCTTGGTCTTGCACTGTTGGATGTGCCGTCTGCCAAGTAGTTTCAGTTGGAGCAGTTTTTAATGCCATTCCATAAATCACACGTGCCTGACATAAAAAAAATATGTTAGCAATAGGAAGAATAAATACAGTGCCAAGAATGAAAAGGGTTTACTTTGGGATGGCGGTTTTGGGGTTTATATATTTATAATGGATAAAGTTTGCTAAACATATGACAATGCTGGATTACCCTGGTTCCATCATTGAATTTACATATAATAAGTCACACTGCTAAATTCACTCAGCTCTGTGGGTATTCCCTGCAGCCATACCAAAGGGTAACATGTCTGTGATTACTGAACACCTTTTGGCCCGCAAGTAAACTAAAGGCTGTAACGGAGAGGGAGAGGGAGAGAGAGGGGGTCGGTGTGTATGCGCACAAGCGTATACTACCATCAGCCTCCATTGTTCTGTGGCATGCAGGTTATCAAGATGGCAACATGTTCATCTTCACCAGTAGCCAGTGGGGGAGCTAAAAGCCTAAATGACCACTTAAGAAAAGCTATTCAGTTTGCTTTGCCAGTCGCAGCAGGGCTTCCCCCCCCCCTCCTCCTCTCCACACGTGTGTTTGGTGGAAGCAAGGGGTGGCATTTCAGTGGAAAGTATGTTGAAAAGCCCAATTCTGGCCCTGGGTGCCTGATTTTGTTTGTGATGATAAATCTGACAATTTATGACCTTTTAGAAAATATTTGTTAAGATTAATTAACATCACCTGCTATACCGCGATAACCATGATATACCGTCATTTGGCAAGAAGGTTATCATACCGTCATAAAACTAATACCGTGACGCCCCTAGTCTCTACCCTACTGTAGCCGGTGGAAATTTGTGCGGTACATATTATATAACCGAGTTTTGCAAAAAAAGGACGGGAAGTTCAAAATGTAACAGTGACAATCATCAGAGGTTAAGTCCTACAAAAAAGTGGGGGGATTTATTACACAATGAGATGTGACGTAACCATAAATTAGCATATCAAGGTGAACTAACACGTTTGCAAGGTACTAGGTATTAGTACATTGTAAACGTGGGTGTACATTAAATACGCTTGGCAAAATGTTTTTGATGTATTGTGCTGCCTCTGTACATCACTTATAAGTTAATTACAGTTTTACAATGTTCACTGCCAACCCTGCATCAAAACTAAAATTCATCATAACGGAAATTGACTTGTTCCACTTAAAGAGGGCGCTATGTGGCTTTTTTTGCCATTTCGGGGCTGCGGTTCAGAAACAAGCCTTTGCACTTAGTCCCTGTTGACTTGTCCCATATCTGGAAAAGGGCCATGGGAGGGCAGGTTCTCTTGTCAGCAGCTAAGGGTGCCAATACGTGATGTTGATGAAGCTGGCTACTAGTTCCCATCCGAGAAATAAACCATTGGTTGCTAGGGCCATTTCTCAGATGGGGAATAGCTGCTTCAGTGTGAGTAGGCTACTTCCCATTAGAGAATTGGCCCTTTTTGCCCCTAGTGGCCAAGTCCTGCATAATAATAGGTTTGTATCTTACACTGAGAAGGCGAGTTACCATTAGAGAAATTGCCCTTTTTGCTCCCCTAGTGGTCAGGTCCTGCATAATAATTGATTTTAGCTTACTCACATTTTAGCTTACTCACATTTAGAAGGCTAGTTCCCATTAGAGAATTTGCCCTTTTTACACCTAGAAGTCAGGTCCTGCATAATAATGGGTTTTAGCTTACTCATATAGAGAGGGCTAGTTCCCATTAGCGAAATGGCCCTTTTTTACCCCTAGTGGTCAAGTCCTGCATAATAATGTGTTTTAGCTTACTCACATTGAGAAGGCTAGTTCCCATTAGACAAGAGGACCTTTCTGCCTCTCCAGGTCGGAGGGCCGTTTCTCTAATGGGAAATAGCTGCTTCAGTGTGAGTGGGCTAGTTCCCACTAGACGAGAGGACATTTCTGCCTATCCAGGTCAGAGGGTCGTTTCTTTAATGGAAATAGCTGCTTAAGTGTCCCCGCAAAAATATCGCCATACAAAAATATTGGCATATATTTGCGGAAATATTAAGCCATGGAACCTGCAGTGGACACCCCTGCAACCCTCATATTATTTTAAAGGGAGTGGTGGACACCCCCTCAACCCCTGCTCCGAATAACCCCAAATATTATCCCCACTGAAAATATTGCCTATGGCCATTCCCGGCGACCATATTTTTGGTGGGGATATTACCTGATACAGCGAAATGGCCCTTTTTACCACTAGTGGTCAAGTCCTGCATAATAATGGGTTTTAGGTTACTCACATTGAGAAGGCTAGTTCCCATTAGAGAAATTGCCCTTTTTACCCCTAGTGGTCAAGTCCTGCATAATGATGGGTTTTAGATTATTCTCACTGAGAAGGCTAGCTCCCATTAGACAAGAGGACCTTTATGCCTCTCCAGGTCGGAGGGGCATTTCTCTAATGGGAAATAGCTGCTTCAGTGTGAGTGGGCTAGTTCCCATTAGACGAGAGGACCTTTCTGCCTCTCCAGGTCGGAGGGGCGTTTCTCTAATGGGAAATAGCTGCTTCAGTGTGAGTGGGCTAGTTCCCATTAGACGAGAGGACCTTTGTGCCTCTCCAGGTCAGAGGGCCGTTTCTCTAATGGAAATAGCTGCTTCAGTGTCAGTGGGCTAGTTCCCATTAAATGAAGGGACCTCTTGCTCTCCTGTTGATCATCAACTTGTCCCGAATGTACTCTTTCTGATAATGTTCAAAACCACACTTTACAGCCAACCCTCACAGTGCTGTAACAAACTCCTCAATGGTTTCACAATATTTCTGTTGTCTGATGGCAAATTGATAACAAGCCAAAATGTTATTCCCCTTCACCTCGTAATGCTTGTCCATCTTGGCTATGCATATATCAAACTGAGTCAGTTCCCCATCCCGATGCATTCAGGTAGTTTTAAGAAATTGTTGCCCAGCCCGACCTTTATAATGAAACAGTGCCTTTTTCTTTTTACTCAAATAATTAGGACCCTATACTGCCAACATATACTTATGGAAACTGTCTTTCCATTTAATAACCTATCAATAACCCAGTGCCTGGTATATTTGCCATAATATTTGTATTCGTTTCTGTTGCTTTCCTATTTTCGTGCCCTTGGTATTTGTCACCTTGTTCACAGGGACAAATGTCTGTAATCTCCCATTTAAAGTGCAATGAAAAAAAACCCTCTCAGAGTAACAGTCAATTGTGCTACAGCATGCTCCCTTCTTTATATGTGCAAGTGTTTCTTTCAGTCACTACACTGCATGTGGAACGGGCACAGCATGGAACACAGTGAAGGCCTTCAGCTACATAGCTAAGCAACAGACATGTCAACTCCTTATCATGTCTCAAATTGTCAGGTAACAACTGCTAACACCGAACGATGCGTCCGTGGATCACATGTTCTGTCGTGTGCATGCACGGCTATGCTGCCAGAGGGATTCCTGTGTCCTCATAGGCTCACGCACAGCCCAGATACTCCCCAGTACAGGCCTAGAGAGTCCCAACGAGCCACCATTCGATTGCGCAACTAACCCTGTACCTGCTCAGCCAGGGCAACCACAATCAATGGCAAGTGCAGGCTCTTTGTCATTGCCACAACTGATCACCAGTTAAGGAAGTGAACCAGGACACAGCCAGTATGTGTGACTTCATTTCTTTTTGGTTCATCTTTATATGGTAACAACTCCGTCTGTCCTCGCCCTTACACCAACCACTGTACTACTTGCCTTGCATTCTCTTCTAGTGGTTATTTTCTCTCACCCCCATACAGCAAACTAGGATTCCTTGGCGGTGTTATGATTGCCTACATGTGGGAAGAAAGGGGGCCAAATTTGGCCGAGATATCACACGTAACAAAAACCTTACAAGGAATTGAATGGCGACATGCTGAAACCACCAAAAAAGTGCTTGGCACAGGGGGTGGGGGAGAACCATTGGCAGTTAAGGGGTTAAAAAAACTAATAACACATTAGCTTAAAGAAATAGACAATTAGGTAATGGAAGTGTTATTATTATGACAAGTGCTTACACTGTAAAGCAACAAATAGTACATGATACATGTGTAGACTGGATACATACTATACATTACACAGTATATTTGGCATTTGCCTTTTAAAACTAAAGATCAAATTGGTGGAGCCATATGGAGTGAACCTGCTTTACCTGGGGGGATTGGAAGAAAAAGAAGCCGAGTAGTGCTAATAACTGCACATGAAAAGCTGCAAGAATTTGATAACAGAAAAAGCAAACTTTATTATTGCAAATGTTCACAATATTTTGTCACAATATTTCCTGTAAAGGTTCAACAGATATCACGACTTCACACCTTCAGCAGGGGCACGCTGATACGTAGTGCCTGAGGTTTATGACGCAATGATCAATCTATACATGATTTGCTTTGCATAATGGTGCTGTAGTGTGAACAAGTACAGATAAACTATAGACTAAAGATCTCAGAAATAACATTTCCAAGTTAAAAATGTCACTCGAAATATATAAAAAGCAACTCACACTGCCTAAAATTAGAAACGTGATTAGAGTGGAAGGAACTCAGAGACACTTGACACTTTTCTGAAGCACACCTGGCACTTTTTGAATCCGTTATACTCTTTGCACTTTAGTCAGGCATTCCAAACATATTTACGATTTGACTTGGTGAAGGGATTCGGCTACAATGACCAAACCCAATTTACCTACCCCACCAAAAGACCCAATATAGATTACCTACCCCACCAAAAGACCTAATATACACACCACAAAAAGTTTGAACTTTTGTGGTATGTATATTAGGTCTTTTGGTGGGGTAGGTAACAAAAGAAAAACAAAGGCTGCGGGGGTGTCCCCGCAACACCCCGCTCACTATGCTATACATTATAGTGAGCGGGGGTTGCGACGACATCCCTGCAGCTGACATGCTTAAAAGAGAAGAAAAAAGGACCCTGCGGCACAAGTTCCCAATCATGGAAGTGAAAGGGAACTAGCGTTGCAGGGACACAGTGCATCGCAATGAAAGGTAAGTAGGGGGTGGGGTGTGGGCAGGGGCAGGGTTAGTGTTGGTATGGATTCGGGGTTGTTTTACCCCGGATGTCCGCATGAGAAATGTACGAACATGTATGTATAACATACATTTCTCATTCAGTCCTTTCTGTCGCAGACATTTCAGCTGCGGTAAAACAACCCTAAATCTGGTGAAGTAATATGGTTCTGCGTTAACTTTATGACACATTTTGCAATCATCACTTTTATATGTATGTATAATGGATTTGTATGTATAAGGCAGTTTCGTCAGTATTTAACATCAGGAATTCGCCAAGCAGGAATGTACAGCCAGAATTTGGCCTGTAGATATTCTGTCCCATTTCCATAAAAGGGATGATGAACTACACATTAGGCCTTGACCTGAATGGGCTTGGCCATGGGTAGGCAATGAAGATGTTGCACAACTCGAGTAATGTGAGCACAACTAAGTGGCTACTGCGGTTGCAGAGTTCTGCAGGACCTGAAGGTGCCATAAGAGGTAGACAGGTTGTGCCAGAAATAGGGTGTTGCAGTGGTCCATGGAGGACCTAAGTGAGGACACCACAGGGGCACGTAACTGAGAAATGAATAAATAAAGAACCTTACTAAGGGTTTTCAGTTGAGGATAGCCCCTTTGACATACTGGATTTATCTGAGATTCCGCAGACAGAAAAGCTCATATATTTACCCCTAAAGATGGCCCAAAAGAAGGGGTCTTAAAGGCAGTAGCGGAAGGAGTGCCCACCACCAACACCTCAATTTTTTCCCCATTCAACTTGAGCCCGCTATTAGACATCCATGCACCCACAGCTTCGAGGCAGGCCCTAAATCGGGTTCCTGTCTCGACAAGAGAGAGATCTAAACAGACCAGGATCTTTGTCATCTGTTAAGAATAACTTTGGAAGCCATGAGAGCAGATAAGTTTGGTAAGAGGTTGCATGTACATGTTAAGATGAAGGAAACCTGAGGGACTCCATATGTCAAGACTGTTCGGTCAGAGAGAAACAAAAAAAAACAGGAAAGAACGGCACCAGAAAGGCTGGCCCACACGAGCAAGACGGCATGGTCAATGGTATCAAAGGTGGCAGATAAGTCAAGTAACAAAGCACAGACGGTGCCCGAGTCGTGCAGCCAAACCACATCATCAACGTTGGAGACCAGCACCCCCTCTCTGCCACGTCCTGGAAGAAAAATCAGATTGGGTAGTGTGGAAGAAGAAAGATTACTCAAGAAAGGAAAGACAAAGGCTTCAAAAAGCTTCATAAGAAGATTCCAAGAGGGCCGCCATGACCACTCCACCGTGAGGAGCGCGCTCCTCCCCGGCAACCCAAAAAAGGAGCAATAAACAACGTTAAAACCAAGACCCCAGGGCAACAAAAGCAAAGAGGACGACCCGAGAAACGAGCGGTCCGCAAGAAAACTCCAAATGCAGCGTTTGAAGGCAGAGAGGGGCAGAGTGAAGGGACCCGAGATCAACAGCAGCGATGCCTGCGTGGGGACTTGGAGCCGAAACAGAGGAGCACATGCAAGCCACTCCCCTCCCAAACAACGGATATGGAGGTTTATGAAAGCATCTGCCCCAAAGGATCATAACCTACACTTGAAAGAGGATGCCCTACAGCGGGAGACCAGCAGCATACCAGTGTCCAGTCAAAGGCCCAAACCCATACCATTCAGCAAAATCAGAGACAAACAGCAATAATAGAAGGGTGACAGCACTAAGTCTCCCGCAGCATCCTCCCGGCCAACGGCCAGGGAAGGAACCCGGGGGGAGAGCGCATGCTCTCAACCCCCAGCATTGGACTCTGCAGGAGAGCGCTGCTCCGCTCCACCACCCACCCTCATGAAAACTAACCCTGCCATGCAAGATTAACCGAGAGGGACCCTCGAGAGGGGCAAGAGCGTACTTAGAGGCCAAGGAGCGTTGGGAGCACAGGGGCTACCCCCACAGAAATTCAATAAGCTCCTATGCTCCGGGCCAGTGTGACACCGCAACCTTGACCACTTCAAGGTCACCTTTGAGCGTACTAGCCACACGGCCCCCACAGGGCAACCAACCCAGGCTCTAAAAGGGATCTAGACCCCCGCGGTGCACAGGAGAAAGAGAGGAGCATCCCCTTCATACAGAACAACTGGCCAATACCCCGGGGTCAAGAGGAACCTCAGAGGCCTGGGGAGAAGCCACCCACAGTAAGGTGAAGGCAAGCACTCGCCATCACCCGGCAATGTCGCGCAACAAGAAGTCCAAGCCCAAGCAGGCCAAAGAGGGCCCTAAAGGGCCAAGATCTCAAAAAAACAGGAAGGGACCCTCCAAAAGCTATGGAGAAAAGAGGAGGAAGCCCCGGAGGAAGAGGATCCAGCGGTGACAGAGAGGCAGGGGTCCGAGGAACCTCCAATGCTGCCACAGGGGCAAGAGGTCATGAGCGAGGGGCTGTGGTGGTGCTAGAGACCCGTCCAAGATGGCGACATCCCTGTGAGCTCCCAGCACACACCCAAATGAATCCTGTCTAATCGCGGCATCCCTGACGAGTATTACTCAAATTTTGTAGGTGCAACTTCTGAAATTTCAAAGAGTGATCCTGCGGTCGAAAGAATGGCAAAAAACATAGCTTTCCCCATCAAGATAGCGCTGTAGGAGCGGGCCGCACTAGCCAGGCTCACAATACGCAGAACTACACCACGCGCGAGGAGACGGCTGAGGTGCTGTGAGACGTAAGAAACTGCAGCCTGAAAGAAGGAAGCCCCCACGACCTGCTACCAACACCGACAGCAGCTGGGGCCGGGCACCCCCCCCGCCCCGCCGAGTCACACATGACCCAACGCTCCATACCACGCGGGGACGAGGCGAGGCAGCGGCTGAAACACCTTCGCGTCCTGGGGACGTAACAAAGCCGGAGCGGACAACAACTTCCAGCGAAGAGGTGAGGAGGGAGAGGCGAGACGGGGGCGGTGTGGACACGACCTGATGTGAGGAACAGGGGCAACAATCACTACCACCAGCAATCTACACCCACGTATTAACTCCTGATAAAAGGGCCACAAGCAAGGGACACCCTGCAAGTTTGCCGGAGGGACTATCTCAGTGGACATTTTCCCAACATCACTGGACCCATTCCCCCCAGCGGCGGGTGCGTCCAGCCTCCCTAGACATATAGGAGGTGCACCGCCCATCCAAACTACATACCGCCTACTACGGATTTATAAATCCGTACCACATGCGCCATAAACCCCCGTGAACGACGCTGAGGACACCCCCAGCGACAAGTCCTAACAAGAAAGGGAACAACGACACTATCCGCAAACACGGGTTCTGCCCCGGCCCTCCCGCACTACGCCAACTTAACAGGACAACAATCAGTGACAGGTGAGCAGCGCTCTGCTTTACTCTCGCCATTAAAAGAAAACAACAGCCCCTCCGTCTGCCAACACGAAAGGATAATTCACTCTATCTGAGAGCAGCAAAGTCTTCAAACCGGAGTTCTCGCCCTCGCCCTAAAATAGTGCGGTCTCTAACAACATTCAGGAGGCATACTCTACCCGGGCCACCATGGGAAAAACCGACAAATCCCAGAGGAAACTTAACTTCGATGCAGGCCCAGCGCCCACAGCTCCCAGAGCGGAGAGCCACCCAGAATCCCTGTCAAGCCGCCAGGAAGAAGAGAATCCACAACAACCAGACATCCGAGAAATACTAATGGACTTGAAAGCCGGAATAGGCGGCCAAAACATTATCGTCCAAAGTAGACCTTCTCCAACACCGTCTCGACAAACACAGCGACAGACTGGACAATGTCGAGCAACGAGTCTCAGATCTCGACGATGGAGCGTCCTCACTCACCACAAGAGTCATTACACTAGAAGGTCAAATGAAAGCAGTCTTGGCTAAAAATGAAGACCTAGAAGGGCATTCCAGATGGAACAACATAAGGGTGATTGGAATTAGAGAACAGCAGTTACAAATCAAAATGGAGGAACATATCGAAAATTATGCACAGAATTGTTTGGACCTACTGAGCTGTCCCAGCTGTTTGTAGCGGAGAGAGCCCACAGGATCCCGCCCACCAGTTCCATCCCAGGCGCACCACCGAGACCGATCATAGCCAAGCTGCTAAATTTCAAAGACAGAGATAAGCTCTTGAGGCTGGCAAGGGAAAAAGGCAAACTCCAGTACGATGGCGACGATATTCAATTCTTTCCTGACTTTTCCCCATCAGTACAGGCCCAGCGAAAGTCCTTCACCTATGTTAAGCATAGACTCCGCGACAACCAAATCCCCTATTCAATGCTCTTCCCGGCAAAACTTTGCATACAATATGAGGGGGGGTACACAATTCTTCACTACCCCCGACGAAGCCACACTGTTCCCGGACAGGCAAGGATGCAAACCAGCCAATTAAAACGCTGGACCATCGAGGAAAGAAAGAGAGTGGGTAGAATCCCTACCTGAAGAATAATTGAAGCACCGGGAATGGGAACCGACTCTTGGAGGGACAGCCACACCCCATGCACAGCATGTTTCTATTTCAAGTTGGGGGGGTTCCCGACGGACAAGTTGGGGGTTGTTCGTGCAATGGGAAAAGTTCTATTGTTGTCATTCAAGACGTACGCCGCCCGACCGCCGCCCCAGTTCCTCCGCCTATAAAAGCTCCTCATACTCACAAGGACTTGGAGATGGTACCATGAAATGCTGTCCAAAAGGTCGAAGAAGCAAGAATCACAGAAAGCCAGTCACGCTCTCTCACCGCGGGCACCAAATAACACATTACTGTGATGATTCAGGGTAGCATCATGGAATATTAGAGGGGGCAACCACCCAGCCAAGACAAGGAAGGTCCTGTAATTCCTCAGACGCCATAGGATAGAGGTGGCAATGATCCAAGAGACACACCTCCTCCCCCAGAACGAACACCACTGGGCACGTAACTGGGGCTGTCACCATTACTTCTCATCATATTCATCCTACGCCAGAGGAGTGTCAATCCTCATCCACTCATCTCTAAGCTTTCGCCTGATCAAGTCTGAAAAAGACGAGGAGGGGAGAACCCTCATGGTACATCGGGGTGGTGGCAGGTGAGGAAATAGTCTTTGTCAACTCCTACGCCCCTAACACTGACAGAGCGAATAACTTCGATTGGGTGCAATCTCGACTGGCACCAATCTCGACTGGCACAAGTGGGCAACGCAACCATAATCTGGGGAGGTGATCTAAACACACACCTCGATCCTCAGAAAGACAGGACACAACAACGATGAACCCATCCAAGGCCAGCCTACAGGTGCAAGAAATCTGTAAAGCAGTCGACCTAATAGACATATGGAGATACCAAAACTGGGAAAACAGAGATTACACATACCACTCCAGCTTCCACAACTCGAGCTTGCGCATTGATTACCTACTGGTCTCACCCCACAGCAAGTGGCAATGGGGCACCTGCCAGATACTCTCTAAAATCTTCTCTGATCACGCCACTGTCATACTCGAATGCAGTCTACCAGATACCAATCCAAAGCCACCACACTGGCGCTTTAAGCCGGGAGCACTCGCTGACCAAGTGTTCGCAACAGAGCTATGAGAAGAAATCGAGACCTACCTGGAAATCAATCAGGGCACAGTCACCTCCGCAAGGACGTTGTGGGAATCACTCAAATGCTTTGTAAGGGGAGGGGGGTGTCTAGCCAAAGAAAACGGACTCTTGAAAGTAATTTGTCGCGAACTAACCACCAGCGAAAATCTTCTAAAAACCCTAGAAAACCGGCAACACAAGTCCAACGAAGCCCTCACCCGTGCAGAGTTGAAGAAAGAACTTCTCAACTTTAGGACCCTAGCTGAGCGTGAAATAAAATTCTTGGGACACAGACACAAGGTCAGGCAATACGGCGAGGGCCAGAAACCAGGAGCGCTCCTGGCCAGTCTGATTGCAGCAGACAGAAAGCCCACAGAGGTAAAATGAATCAGATCCCCATGAGGAGACCTGGTACACAAAGAGGGCGATATTGTCGAGGTATTCCGGGCGTTCTATCAAGAGCTATACAGCGCCAACCACCCATCAGACACGTAGGCGATCCATAAATATCTCAGCGACACCGAGCTGTACTGGGTAGAGAGGGAGCTCCGGGAACCCCTAAACGACCCTTACTTGAAGAGATTCAAGACCCAATAAAGAGCCTACCCTCATCCAAAGCCTGACAGATTAACTGGTGAATTCTATACAATTTTTGCCCCCCCCCATAGCCCCTCTCCTTTTAAAGGTTTATGAGGAAGCAAGTGAGTCTGGCATTCTCCCCCAAACCCTAAGAGAGGCCAATGTAATTATCTTGCATAAAAAAGATAAGCCCCCCGAAGATTGAAAATTCTACCGCCCAATCTCTCTAATTAATCTCGATAATAAAATCCTCGCAAAAATGTTGGCAAATAGACTACTTCCACTAATGCCTGCACTAATACTCGCAGACCAAGCAGGATTTGTACCCGGACAGAACACCACGTTCGGAATACACAGAATGTTCGGGGTGATAGCAGCTCTCGACCCCGACCAGCAGGCAACAGCGGTACTTTTAGATGCCGAAAAAGCTTTCGAGTCTGTCGAGTGGCCCTTCATGTTTGGCGTACTGCAGCAACATGGGCTCGGGAAACAATACATCAAATTGGTCTCCCTCCTCTATAATCAACCCCAATCCGCGATAACCCTAGGAACAACAAAATCCGCATATATAAATCTCCAACGCGGCACCAGACAGGGATGTCCACTATCTGCCCTGATCTTTGCATTAGTAATGGAGCCTCTGGCAGCAGGCCTTCGAGAACAACAAATTCAAAGAGGACTAAATATTGGCCCCCATAAATTAGTAATATCCCTATATGCCGATGATATCGTCCTCTACATACAAAACCCGAGCGAAAATCTCAACCCCATCATGCGAGAGGTCATAAAGTTTGGGACGGTGTCAGGGCTAAAAATCAATCACTCCAAATCTATTGTCTTTCCCCTAAACACCAACACCAGTCCCTTCATAGATGATTTTAATTTTAAGTGGGAAACTGCAAATGTCCGATACCTGGGGATCCAGATGTCCCTGAATCTCCATGAAATATTCAGAGAATTAAGAAAGCACTCTCAAGCCACTACGCGAGAAGGTGAATAGGTGGAAATCGCTTCAACTGACCCTGTGGGGGAGGGTATCACTAGTGAAAATGGTAATTCTCCCTAAACTCCTATATCTGTTTGCCAACATTTCCATCCTATTGTCCCGACGCTTCCTGGGGACCGTGAGGAGCCTAGTGCTAGACCTAGTCTGGGCGGGCAAACCAGCGAGGGTGGCATATTCATCACTCACGCTTCCAGTGACGAAAGGTGGCCTTGCTCTCTCCAATGTTGAAAAATACTATTGGGCAGCCCAAGCCCAATACCTCAGCCATTGGTACTCAACACAGTCCATAAGACCACATGTACAGATCGAACGAGCCCTTGCCTCGCCGAATCTGTTGAGAGCCGTGATTATCAGCAAGCAGGCGGTACCTTACACAACGCTAAATATAGTGCAGTCCACAGATTCCATCTGGCGGAAAATGGCCGATAAGTTCAAAGTGCAGACGAGATACTCGCCCCTCCTCCCCATCAAATTTATTCCAGGGATACCCCTCACCGCGGAAAGAGTATTCCTCAATTGGGCAGACAAATGCAAAATTAGCATGCTAGGCGACCTCTTCGACCATGGAACCTTCATGACGCCCCAACAGGTGAAAGAGAAAGGCAGCACCACCTCCCTAGATATATTTATATACTTTAGTCTGCGATACGCTGTGCAAGAACTCATCCCCCTGTTCCCACAAGAACCACCAACTTGGCAGTTGTTACACGGAGTGATACAGGCACAGGGTGACGGAAAACTGATGTCATCAATATACAGAACTCTTCTAACAGACACGTCACCATTGAACTCCAAGATAAAAGAAAGGTTGGATAAATCATTACAAACATCAATCCCAGACGAAGAATGGGACTACATACTACGACAAACACAAAAAGTAGCACTAAACTCACGATTCAAGCAGATCCACTTCAATTTTCTACACCAAACCTACTATACGCCCCAAAAAAGAAACAAGCACCACACAGAGCTAAATGCCACATGCGACAGATGCGATGCACCGGCAGCCGATTTCATACACCTCGCTTGGAGTTGCCCACCAGTAACCAAATTTTGGACGGAAGCGCTCTGCGAAATCGAAGCAATAATTGGCGAAGAGATTAGACCAGACCCAATCATAGCACTACTGGGGATGACAAAAACCCTAGCACAACCGATGAGGAAACTAGCAAATATACTGCTAGTGCTCGCACGAAGAAGAATAGCCATGGCTTGGGGCCGGGGCCCAGCTCCGACATTAGCCAACTGGAGGAAGGACATACTCTACTGCCAGGAAGTGGAAACAGAATTCATAAGAACACTGCCACTGCATGCGAGACCTCCGGACATATGGGGCCCTTACATACTATATCTGTTCTCCACTGCTGACTCCCCCACAGCTTCGCCAATTCCAACACAAACTGGAACCAGTGGGAACTAAGGGCCAGTACCAACACACCATCTAGGAGGACTAAGGGTCGACAAACTATTACAACAGAAGGGCAGAGAGGGTGGGACGGCAAGGAGCGGGCAATGTTGCAAGTTACACAGCCTATAGATCAGGCTAGTTTGTATTGTATTTGGAAAATGCAAAAAAAAAGTTTTTTTTAAAAAATGAGCGAGGGGCTGCAACAGTGCTTTAAGGCATTCAGTGGCCAAATGACGGCTACCCTTCAGACACAATTAAGCCTAATACGCACAGAACTTGCACAATCCCTGTGGGAAATCAAAGTCGACATAGTTGAATTGGGTGACAGAGTTGATACAAATGAAAACGCCATTCAAGAACTCACTGAAGAAACCCGGAAGATAGATGTATTAGCGGTGCAGCTGGCAGTAGAGACACACAACCTGGAACTCCAAGCAGAGGACTTGGAGAACTGCTCAAGAAGGACCAACATCATTGTGAAGGGGCTGCCAGAAAGTGTGAGCGATGCCAACCTCAGGGAAACAATGCAGCACGTGTTCAAAAATTTGCTGGACATAGAGGCTGGGGGAGAAATTCTCATAGAATTCCCTGTGTGGGTCTGCAGTGAGAAGAACCCGGGGCCTGGCCAAGAGAAGCGGTGATGGCTTTACAGCGATATGATCAAAAAGAATCGATCCTCCAAGCGGCGAGGAAAGCAACCCTGATAAAGGTGTGAACTGCACCGTCATAGAACTTTTCCAGGACCTGGCCAAATCCACACAAACAAAGAGGAGGCAAATGGGCTTGGTGACCAAAGCCCTTCTCAAAGCCCAGATAAGATACAGGTGGGCATTCCCCTTTGGAATGGTCTTCAAGTGGGAAGGGCGCCAACACTACATCACCACGTTGGATGAGGGACTCAAGATCCTGAATATTGAAGAAGGGTATGCAGGGCCAAGCTGAATAGGCCATCCTCTTAACAGCAGCAGCGGGGAACACAAGACAAGGGTTAAGACCCTGTGAGGTTACAAGGGAAATGTCAGCCTAAGGGTCAGCTTGGGGAGACAGGGGTGGGGGATGGTGAGAGCAGAGGAATGGCTCTCCCTGCACAGTTATTCTCCGGGATGGGAACAAGACCCGGCAACCTAGGAGGACGTTACGGCCTGGGGAAGTTGAGCCGAGTCTAGCCGGAGGGGGCGAGAGGGAAGGGAGAGTGGGGGTGGGGGGAAATCAAGGGGGAATCGCTGCAACATGGTTACTCTCAGGCCGTAATGGGGTATGGGTAGCAGAAAAGGGATCCAAATACTAACACTCAGTGTTAGAGGACTAAACACACCGGCTAAGAGATGGAAATTGGAGAACCTCTTCCAGGATAGCAAGCCCAACATTGCGACGCTCCAGGAGACCCATATCCGCAAGCAAGACAGACACAGAATGAAGTTGAGAGGATACCCCCAGGTTCTGCAGGCCAACAACAAGAGCAAGGGTCGAGGGGTCCTCATAGCGTTTAGACACCTACCTGATATCCAAATAATAGGCACAAAAGCCAACAAGAAAAGTAGATTCCTCTTCGTCCAGCTACAATGGGGGGGGAAAACCTCTCACAATCGCCACGGTGTACGCCCCCAATTCAGGGCAGGACGTAAACTTGCAGAGGGTTTTGGAGAAGCTAGAGCAGTTAGTTTACAATGGGCCAGCTAATGCTGACAGGGGAGTTTAACTTGGCGTGGCGACCATCCATGGACAGAAGCGCAGACAGGGCGCCCACATCTAAAGGCCCATCTAGTAAACTACAGGCTAACATAAACAGAATGGCATTAGCAGATACGTGGCATGAACTAAAAGGGGACTCCAAGGGGTATACTTTCTACTCATATGTGCACCGATCATTCTCAAGAATTGATTACATATGGGTTTCGGCGACACTGCTTGGCCAAGTACAGTATATAGAAAGGGGACCCATAGCCCTGTCCGACCCCGCTCCCCAGCAGCTAGAAATCCAATAGGAAAGGCAGGGGGGGGGGGGCTCTCGAAGTCACGGTTCCCCTGCCATCTGCTGAGAGATGCAGTAATTTGCAACGAGATACGCAAGTCCATCGACAACTTCTTTTGGGAAAATAAGACCCCGGAGGTGCAGGAACATGTTGTATGGGACGACTTTAAGGCAACCATGTGGGGGGTGCTCCTAGCAGAGCAGGCATCTTGAGCCGCCACACAGGAGAAGGC
Source organism: Ambystoma mexicanum (assembly GCF_040938575.1). Taxonomy (NCBI): domain Eukaryota; kingdom Metazoa; phylum Chordata; class Amphibia; order Caudata; family Ambystomatidae; genus Ambystoma; species Ambystoma mexicanum. The sequence continues at coordinate 231,946,297 of NC_090936.1, forward strand.
CCTCCAGGTGGACCTAGAACAGCGCTTAAAAGGGGTAATGGAGAGAATGGAGACCGATAGGGGGTAACGATCAGGAGGGAGTATGGGCATAATCAAGGGAAAATCAATATCCTTCTAGCTAAACAAGCAGTAAAATCTCTCCTATTCTTATGGCAGAAGTATTACCACCAGGCAAACAAGAGGCCCACTCTTAGCGAGGTAGGTTAAGCAGAAGAAGGCGGGAGGTACAATACGCCGCAATCAGATGTGGGGGAGACAGGAAACCACAAGTAGAGAGGAGATCCTGCAGGCATTCAGTGAGTTCTATACGTGCCTCTACACTACGGAGGAACCGGACAGTGACCACCAAAGGCCTTCTTAAAATCTTGCCAGCTAAAAAGATTAGAACAGAGCCAGCATGACGCTTTAGAAGGTAAGATTACTGAAGACGAGGTGGGCACTGCGATCCAATCGCTACCACCAAATAAAAACTTAGGCCCGATCGGGTACCCCACCACATTCTATAAAGCATTCCAGACCACATTAGTCCCGTTAATGAGATCCCTGTTCAACTCTTCCGATACGGGCCTCATCTCCCAGTCCATGGAGAAGGCCAAGGTAATCCTCTTCCCTAAGCCAGACAAGAATCAAACCCTCTGTAGCTCCTACCGCCCTATTGCCCTAATAAACCTCGACACAAAAATCTTTACAAAAATTCTAAAATCGAATATGGATAAAGTAATCCCCGGCCTGATCCACCCAAATCAAGCTGGCTTTGTCAAGGGGAGACAAACATTTGACAACATTAGGCGAATATCCCACCTGATAGAGAAGTCAAACAGGGCGGGCCTGAAGCCGGGGGTGTTAGCGTTAGATGCCGAGAAGGCATTCGACCAAGTCGAATTGTCATTCTGGTTTGCTACAATGAATGGGGTTTGGGTCGGGCTGTCTCCGCCTGGTCAAAGCCAATTATGGAGCACCAATTATCAGGCTAGCTATCAATGGGCATGTCTCCCAGGCGATAAGGATCATTAGGGGTACTAAGCAGGGCTGCCCCATGTCACCAGTCCTGTACACGATCTTTCTCGAACCCTTCCTAGCTAGAAGTAGACAAGAGATGGGAATAAAAGGGATTACATTCGGTAGGGAAGACCATAAGGCAATGGCCTTTGCAGACGACCTCCTGGTCGTGCTAACGGACATGGACACTTCGTCCCGAGGTTAACGGCACTTCTAGGGGAATTTGGCAGAGTGGCAGGCCTGAAGACCAACAGCCAAAAATCAGAACTAATTGTGCTACAAGAAGGCACGCCCTCAGAAACATCCGATATAGAGCAATTCGCAGGAGCAGAGATATCCCTTCGATACCTGGGGGGTAACAATAACCAGTACCCTAGAGGATATGTACCAATCAAAATATCCCCATCTGTTGGAAACTATCAAGACCTGGCTGGGAGAGAGGCGGCTCCTTGACAAATAATGGATGGGCCACATCAATGTCATTAAAATGATCATTCTCCCCAGAGCACTATATTATTTTCAGGCTCTCCCCCTGGCGGTCCCCCAAAAAGTCTTTAAAACCCTGAATAAACTAGTACGTAACTACATCTGGCAAGGGAAAAGATCGAGGGTGGCCTGGAGGGTCATGGTCACTCCCACAGGGGCGGGGGAAATGGGAGTTCCGAACGTTCAAATGTACTACAGAGCAGCTTAATTGAGGGTCATCAGCGACAGGTTCAATGGGAATCCCAACAGCATCTGGCGAAGGATGGATATGGCAGTGGTGGGAAGGCCCCTGGACGAGGTCCTGTGGTGCCCAAGAGCCGGCAGGCCCCTCAACATGTACAGAAGCCGAATTACAGCCCTGGTGGGGGATACATTGGATGCTATGGTTAAAAAAGCAAAGATCACGTCCTACCATCTCGGTTCACTCCCCTATTCGGCAACCCACAGTTTACACCGGGCTGGAGAAAGGAGCATATGCCAGGTGGTAAGAGGCGGGCATCATTCGCACAAGGGACATGATGGAGGGACAGGAGGTTAAGTCATTCCAGCTCTGCAAACAAACCATGGGTTTGCGGGAGGAGGATAGGTACTGCTATGCTCAACTGTGGCACTGGCTCTCTTCTCCAGATGTGAAACAATCCACCACCAGAGACTTCATTCCTCTAGAAAGGCACTTGCTAACAAATTCTGGTGATAGACAAATGATTAGTAAAATGTACAAATTATTCACCATGCCAGAGGCACAGGTCCAGTGGCCCTATATGAAACAATGGGCAGGTGCTCTGCTCCTCCCAATCTACGAAGAACAGTGGTGGGAAGTGTGGCAGCGAATCCCCAAACTGATGAGAGGGATGCAGATCAGGGAAATGTGGACCACGATACTGTTGCAGTGGCACCTAACACCGGAGAAGCTACATAAAATATACCCCTCAGTATCACAGATGTGTTGGCAGGGCTGCAAAGAAGTAGGTACATGGCTTCATGTCTGGTGGTTCTGCCCCATCCTAAAACCGTTCTGGGAAGTGGTCAACAAAGAAATGAAAGCCATCTTTGGATCCCAAATACAGAGAGAATATGGAGAAGCTATGCTGGGCCTGAGTCACATGTTGGACACACTCCTGACTAAACCACAGAGGAAAGCATATATGGTCCCAAGTGTGGCGGTCCTCTCCCTAATTGTGCAAAAGTGGAAACAAACCATGATCCCCAGCAAACAGGAATGGATAGCAAAAATGTGGCACTACACTTCACTGCAATGGGTAACATACACTATGCAGGGGATTACACTAAATTCAAGAACGAGTGGGACGCTGTCTAAACTTCCTGCACAAGCACTACTGTGAAAAATGGTGTCCTCCGAGACTAAGACTATTGGATATACTATATACGACCAGTTATACCCTGTACATTCACCTCAGAAGATATGCAGCGCAGTGATCCAGGGGAGGAGGGGTGGTGAGGGGACATGTCATCGGGGAAGGGGATTGTTAATGTTCAAAATTTTAAAATGGCAATAAAAAGAAATGTCAAAAAAACAAAAAAAAGCTTCATAAGAAATTGAAGAAGCAAAATGGGATGAAAATTAGCTAGGACAAGAGTGTCCAAAGACGTCTGCCCAAACCTGCCGATGCAGGAGAGGTCAGGGGGGAGGCAGCGCCGCCTGTCCCACCCTTCCGTGGCGAGACAGCCCAGCGCCTCATCGAGCTTCCCCACTTGGGAGTCGGTCGAGACCATGAGGGTTTTAAAACAAAACAAAAAAAATCCAGGCGATTAGACAAGGAAGCATGCTCGCCGCCTGCAGCAGCACAGCAGTAGGGCTTCCTACGGCGACAGAGGCAGGCCGCTTCGGTGCCGGCCCACCCGCGCTCATCCTTCCCAGACCCCCTCTGCCGCTCCCCGTTCGGGGGCCGGACGGAGAGGTGGGCCAGAGACAGCACAGGCAGGGGGCGGGTGGGATTCGCTAGAGTCTTCAAACCCCAGCCTGTCCTTTCAGAGCAGCCCGGCCATCTGGTCCTTGCAGTCAGCTCGGAGAGCGGCCATCTGGTAGGGCAATGCATTCCAATGGGCCTGGACAGGAAGGGCCTTGGGCCCACTGCCTGACAAAGGACAGGGTCCACCCACCACGTAAGAGGTTTCTTGCCCGCCTTGGAGCTTATCCCTCCGGGGAGGGATAGTCGACCCACATGTGAGACAGGCGCCCAAGGCTGGGTGGGGGGGGGGGGGGGACTAGCACTCCCCCGCCGGCCTGGAGCTTTAGCAGGTCCCCTTTAGGCTTCTCCCTCTGAGGAGGGATGGGCATCCCACCGGGGCTCCCGGCGACCACCGATGGGATAGGGGACTCTCGACCCACACACACGAGGGTGGTACCCAAGGCCGGTGGGGGCAGCAGCCCCGGCCACCCTGGAGCTCTGGCCCAGGCCGCCTTAGAGCTTCTCCCGCTACATTAGAGGTTTTCCCTCTGGGGAGGGACAGGGCTCCCACGACCACCGCCAGGCTTGGGGACAGTCAACCCAGACACGAGACAGGCACTGCCGGGTATGCGCCCGACGCTCTAGCGCCATCCATTTCAGGGCTAGTTGATTCGGCAGGTTAGTTGTTACACACTTCTTAGCGGATTCCGACTTCCATGGCCACCATCCTGCTGTCTATATCAACCAACACCTTTTCTGGGGTATGATGAGCATCAGCATCGGGCGCCTTAACCCAGCATTTGGTTCATCCTGCAGCACCAGTTCTGCTTACCAAAAGTTGCCCACTGGACACTTGCATTCAATGCCTGGCTCCACTCCAGCGAGCTGGGCTTCTTACGCATTTAAAGTTTGAGAATAGGTTGAGATCATTTTGGCCCCAAGACCTCTAATCATTCGCTTTACCAGATAAAACTGGGGTTTCCGTGCACCAGCTATCCTGAGGGAAACTTCAGAGGAACCAGCTATTAGATGGTTCGATTAGTCTTTCGCCCCTATAGCCAGGTCGTACGACCGATTTACACATCAGGATCGCTACGGACCTCTACCAGGCCTAGTTCACCATCTTTCATGTCTGATCACACATGCTCATGCTCCATCTCCTTGACAGAGTGGGCGAGATGGATCAGTGGTGCGCCCCCCACAACAAGATCCCACCGCAATCGGCACGCGCCGGCCCTCACCTTCTTTGCACCATAGGGTTTCATGCGGCCCTCCGACTTGCGCACATGTTAGACTCCTTGGCCTATGTTTCAAGACAGGTCGGGTGGTTAACCGACATCACCTCAGACCCCTGGCACCCTTTGTGGGCCTCCCCGCCCGGTGGCATGATGCGGTCAGGGCGCACTGAGGGCAGTCCACCACAGTCGCATCGGGAGCCCTGTCTCCCGTCGCCGCCCCAGCAACCCCCAAGAGGGGCCAGGGCGGTTGCCGGAGAAGGACACAGCAGCGGTCAATCTCCCTAGGCCCTGCGGACAAAGCAAAACTGCAGTCAGGGGCCTGTAACACTCTGCCCGTGCAGAGAGCCACGTGCCCCTTGGGGCCTTCCCAGCCGGTCACGGTTCACCACCACAGAGGAAATGCGCCTTGCAGGGGCTGGGTCTGCCTGTGCCGCAGTCCAGCGAAAACATCCACCGTTACAGGTGACCGACCTGTCTGCCGTGTCGAATCCTGCCGGCAGACTGCACAGACCCCACCAGTTTACCTTGTGACGGTTTCACGTCCTCTTGAACTCTCTCTTCAAAGTTCTTTGCAACTTTCCCTTACGGTACTTGTTAGCCATCCGTCTCGTGCCCGTATTTAGCCTTAGATGGAGTTTACCACATGCTTTGGATGCATTCCCAAACAACCTTACTCCAAGAAGACCTGATCCTGGCATGCCAGAGGCCGCTACTGGCCTAACACGGTCCGCGGGGTGAGACTTAGTAATGCAGGGGGGTCAATCTTCTGTATGCCACATTTCCCACGCCTACCGCTGAACAGGGATTTGGCGCCGAGCTCTTCCCTCTTCACTGGCCGTTACTGAGGGAATCCTGGTTATTTTTTTCCCAGCTTAGTAATATGCTTAAAGTCAGTTGGTCGCCACATCTAATCTGAGGCCGTAGTCGGGGGGGGGGGGGCACAAAGCTCGGTGCAGCTGGCCTCGGGCCCGTACGTGGTTGGGTTGCCCAGCCCTGTGCCTCTAGCGCAGCCGAATGTGCACTGTGCCAATCTGTGGCGAAGCCCTCATAGTTGCGCTCCACGGACATCCTGCACCGGCAGCTGCGGAACACCACAGACAGCCAAACACAGCATGGCCAGGTGCCCCGGGGTAGGGTGACGGTCCGCCAGGCTTTTTTAAGGCCCACTGCAGCCACCACCACATCCGTGGCGTGCCGGCCACCCGAAACCCGCATGAGGTGGGGAAACTGGGGAGGCCGGGACGCACCACAAAGAGCCTGTGTGCCAGATCCAGGGATACTGCGACAGTTCTGATCGGGGTCTGACCTTAGGGGGACAAAGGGAACAGGGTGCCTGCGACAGCCCCAACCACGCCCCTGGGAGTAAACCCCGGGACGATTGATGTACAAGCGGCCCTCAGACAGGGGTAGCGTTCGAAGTGTTGATCAATGTGTCCTGCAATTCACACTAATTCTCACAGCTACCTGCGTTCATCGGCGCGCGAACCGAGTGATCCACCACCAACTGTCACAGGCAACTGTTTTTGTTCCAGGCGTCAGCCTGACCCTGCCGGTGCAGGAGAGGCCAGGGTGAGGCAGCGTCGCCTGTGGCGGGACAGCCCAGTGACCTGTCTAGCTCGGCCGAGACCAATGTGGTTAAAAATAAATAATAATAATAATAACTCCAGGCGCTTAGCCTGGGAGATCTGCACAGCGCTTCCCAGGGGGGGTGGAGGCAGGCTGCTCCGCCACTGGCCCAATCCACTCATCCTTCCCTGACCCCCTCCGCTCCCCTTTTTGGCAGGCTGGGGGACAGATGGCGAGGCGGGACAGAGACAGCACAAGCAGGGGGGGGTCGGGTGGAACCGCTAGAGTCTTAAAAGCTCAGCCCGGCCGCACAGGTTCCTGGGCAAGAGGGAACGTCACCCGCTGCACCAGCATACCTGGCCTTAGCTCACCCACAGATGTGGGCAGCTCGACCCTTGATGCCCGCTCGTTGAATAAACCTGCTGCGCCATGGCTCACGCCTGGCGTTCCGGGCACGTCTGCCTGGGGAGGCACCCCTCGAGAGCAGTCACGTTTCCCTCTGCTCCCGGCTGCCCCCACTCACGCCATCCCTGCTTACCGGGGTGCGCCCACCAATGCCCACCAGCTGGCGGGTCAGAGAGAGGAGTGCATGCCCCCGGCCAGCGCAGGGGCTCCTTTTCCGGTTCATGGTTGGGAACATCCTCAGCAGGTTAACCCAACCCTGCCAGGCGTCCCGATCCATGTTGGGTCACAGACCACCTACAGTGGAAGGGAATCCCTGCTCACCGGCGCCTGGTTGCCCACGCACCCCGGACCACTCTGTGAGAGGTGCCCCGGGCTGTGGGTGAACGTGTCTGGGATGCAACCGAGGTCGGTCCCGCGACTCTCCCTCCGGCTGCTCCGCTGTTAATGATCCTTCATGCCCCCACTCACAAGCAGATACCCTAGCCCCAATTCACACTCAAATGCCCCATTTCTCCTTCCAAACACATGTTCCAGCTTCAAATGCCACCTCCCTCCCGACCCACATGCCACCATCCCTCCCTCCGAACCCACACAGACACCAACATCCGTCCCTCCATACCTAAACCAAGAAGCTCCACCTCTCAGAGCCACACCCATATGCTTCAATTCTACCTCGACTCACACTCAGATGGCGCAATCCACCCTCTCTCTATAACCACACCTGATTACCCCATGCCTTCGACACACACATGCTCCCACCCCTCCCATAAACCAACATCCTTCTCTCCAGACATACATACCCCATCTCTCCATTCACACCCAGATGCCCGCCTTCCTTCCCAACAGAGTGCTCCAGCCGTCACTCAGACCCACATGCTCCATTATTCCCTGGCATGCCCCCATCATATGCCCGGTCCCACCATTCCAGATCAACGATGCCCCCCTCCGATCCAGACTCCGCCAATATGCCCAATCCCTTCCTCAAGACCCATACCATGATGCCCCATTCTCCCACCACAGCAAGATGCCCCTAACCCTCCTCCGACCAATCAACACCCATCCCTCCCACCAGACCCACACCAATGTGCCCCATCCCTCCCTCCAGACCCACCCATATCCCCTATGCCTCCCTCTCAGAACACACCAATATGCCCCACCCCTCCCTGCAGAGACACACCAATATGCCCCACCCCTCCCTGCAGAGACACACCAATGTGCCCCATCCCACCCCCCAGATGCACACAGATGTCCCCATCCCATCCACACCAGGATGTCCCAATCCACCCTACATGCCAACAGATGCCACATACCTGTTCCAGACCAACGTGCCACCGTCCATTGCAGACCCCACCAAGATTCCACCATCCCTCATCCACACAGCAAGATGCTCCCATGCCGCCCTCCAGACCCACCTAGATGAACCATACCTTCCCCAGACATAGACCAATGTCCTCCATCCCTCTCATCAAACCCACACCAATGTGCCCCATCCTGTCCCTCCAGACCCACACCAATATGCCTCATGCCACCCTCCAGACCAACAGATGCCCCATACCGGTTTCAGACCAACACCAATGTGCCCCCATCCATTGTAGACCCCACCAAGATGCCATCCCTCCGTCCAGACCCACACCAATATGCCCCTCCCTCGAGACCCACACCAATATGCCCACATCCCTTCCCAGACCAATGTGCCCGTCCCTCCCATCAAACCCACACCAATGTGCCCCCATGCCCTCATTCCAGAACCACACGGATGTCCCCATTCAATCCATACCACGATGCCCCACTGCTCCCGGCACACCCAAACCAATGTGCCCCGTCTGTGCCCCCATGCCCTCATTCCAGACCCACACTGATGTCCCCATCCAATCCATACCAGAATGCCCCACCGCTCCCTGCACACCCACACCAATGTGCCCCGTCCCTGCCCAGACCCACACCAATGTGCCCCATCCCTCCCATCAAACCAACACCAATGTGCCTCCATCCACTCCCTCCAGAGCCACACCAAGATGCCCCAGCCCTCCCTCTCAGAACCACACCAATATGCCCCACCCCTCCCTCCAGAGCCCCACCAAGATGCCCCATCCCACCCTCCAGATGCACATAGATATCCCCATCCCACCCACACGAGGATGCCCTATCCCACCCTCCAGACGCTGTTAGGCAGAATCCTGTGCAGGACCCTTTGGGAACACTACACACAATTAAGACTACAAGTGTAAGTACAATTTCACCTTTGGTACAAGCCTGTACTACACAGTAAAGTGGTAGCGATGGCTGAGCAGCCAGACTTATCCCAAGAGTAAAGTGAGCAGTAGAACAAGTTCCACAAAGGACCAACAATTAAAGTGATTCAAATAAACACTCAAGGTTTCTTGGTAAAAGAATATACATATATTTACACAGTCAGTTTGAAAACATTACACTAGCAAGAGCAGCTCAATATCACACACTAATAAACCACAATTACACAACCGGTAAGTAAATGAACAAGTTCAGCTCCCCTGAAGTGGGAGCAAAATGGCACTTCAGATACTTAATAAAGAGGTAAAAAGACAAGGTTATAAGAATGGACAGCACAAATACTAGCATAGGCACGGCAAGGGGTTTCAGTAAACTACAACCAGCAATTCAGTTCATAGGCGTGGGCCAAAGTCAATGGTTCAGAGTCTTTGTATAGGATAGCACAGTTCTGGTAGTAAACAGTTAAGTCTTTGCCAAAGAGTTTAGAAGAATTTGGCTAGGCGAAAAGTTTGATGAATATTTAGGGAAGGACAAGCCTTCAAAGTTGAGGAAAGTTCCACGAACTTTCACAATGACCGAAAAGATTTCCGGACCGCGTTTGCACAGTACCTTGTTCGTGAAGAAGAGCTGTAGCTGAGGCAGTTGTTCCTGGCAGTTCGAACAGATCTCGCTGTCCCTGAGCTTCAGTCGTGGAGACAAGAAGGAGGACGTTGGGAGGTTCCTGCACTGCCCAGGGATGAGGCTAAAAGCTTTAGCAAGACGCCGGTTTAAGATGCGAGTGCCTTAAAGTCCACAAGCTGGTTTCCTTCCCTCTGGCTATCCTGTTTTCAACAGCACTCTGATGAAAATTCGACCAGATGGGGACGGTGTCCAGGTGGCTTGCGAGTTGGTTGTTCCCACCAAACTCAAAGAAGAAGTTAACCTTGAAGGGCTTCTCTGTCGATGGAGTTTCAGGCAATTCGGACCGGCAGCAGGGCTTCACCGGTCGTCCAGGGGTTGCAGCAGTTCTCACCCTTCAGCTCGTCTTTGGTTTTTCGTTCCAGTGGTCGACTCTGCTTTCCAAGTCCCAGAGACCTGCTTTTAAACAGTTTTCCCCCCATTCATTCCCATGGCTGTCACTCACACAGCAGGGTGGCTGTCCTTGACGGACAGCCAATCGGCCAATCACGCCAGAGTGCATTCAGGTCTCCTAGGAGACAAAGCACAGGGAGTTTTGGGCACCTTCCTCACATCCTGTCCACCCCAGACACTCAGGCGCCAGAGGAGGGCTTCAGCACTGAAGCCTGCCAAAGGCCAACAAACAAAGGGACCAAAACTGGTTTGGCGCGCAGAGACAAACACAAGAAGGAATTTACCTAAAAGAAATGGTGAAAAAAGATGACCGCAGTCTGTTTTTACAGGTAGGTCTGGGACGCCATATTGAAAAACATGTCTGACCCTATTTTTAGCTACCGTTGTTAGCGGTCAGGAAAAATCATGGTAGTTTGATCTAAACCACTGCCATCAGCCATTTACAGTAGGAAAGGGTAACATTTTACTGTGACACGAGTGTTTTGACTCAGGGGAAGCTAAGCAACCCCTCCAGCACTCGATAGGAAGATAGTGTGTGCTGGGTCAGTAAATTTAAAGAGACTAGTAAGGTAAATTTAACTCTACATGCTCTGGGAGACAGTAGTCAGTCCCAGAGAAGGTATTTAAACCTTGGGAAGGCTGAAAGACATCCCTGTGCCACTGCAATGAAGGTGCTGTGTGTGACACAGAAAACGATGATGCCTATGGAGTTGTTTTAAAACTCCATAACCAAAGAACACAAAAGTAAAACACACATCAAAATACATAGAAGGGTGGGAAAAAAGGTTCACACTCTTCCCGGGTAGAAAAATCAAATCCTAGAAATCCAGCAAAGTTGCCGGGGGTCTCAAAAGGTAATAGAAATTAGCACATTTGGAGAATTCTCCCTAACAGCCGCCACCCGCTCCCTCCGGACCCACACCGTTGTTCCCATCTAACCCAAACCAGGATACCCCATCCCTCCCCGCAGACCCACACCAATATGCCCTGTCCCTCATATCAAACCCACACCAATGTGCCCCATCCACTTCCATCAACCCCACACCAATGTGCCTCCAGAGCCACAACAAGATGTCCCTATCCCACTCCCAGATGCACACAGATGTCCCCATCCCACCCACACTTGGATGCCCCATCCCACCGTCCAGAACAGATGCCCCATACCTGTTGAAGACCGACACCAATGAGCCCCCATCCATTGCAGATCCCACCATCCATCCATTCACACAGCAGGATGCCCCAAACCCACCCCCCAGACCCACAATGTGCCCCCATCCCTGCCATCAGACCCACACCAATGTGCCCCATCCCCTCCCTTCAGAGCCACACCAAGATGTCCCATCCCACCCTCCCAACCCACACCTATATGACCCATGCCATCCTCCAGACCCACACCCATGTGCCCATCCCTGTCCCAGACCCACACCAATGTGCCCCATCCCTGTCCCCAGACCTGCACCAATGTGCCTCAACCCTCCCTCCAGACCTGCGCCAATGTGCCCCAACCCTCCCTCCAGACCCACACCAATGGGCCCCAACCCTCCCACCAGACCCACACCAATGGGCCCCAACCCTCCCGTACCACACCACTGTGCCCCAACCCTCCCTCCAGACCCACACCACTACATCCCTATCCCTCCCTCCAGACCCACACCAATGTGCCCCATGCCTCCGGACCCACACCAATGAGCCCCATGCTAAAACAACCATCATTAAACATTAAATTACTCTATTAGCCCCCTTTGATCAGTTAAACACCACCATCCACTGTCTCTGTTCCTTTTCTCAGCCCTCAGAAGAAAATGCAAATTGTATTCGCACACAGGTTGTTCCTGCCCTTGCAGCCTGGTAGCCAAGAGCACACAGAATGCTGCTGCTCCTGCAGTCTGGCAGCCGAGAGCGCACAGGGTGCTGGTGCTCTTGCAGCCAATGCCTTCCCGGTGTTGTACAGTATACCGCATCGCCATGGCAGCACGAGGCAAGCAGTGTTCAGCAATCAGGTTCCCGCTCAGAAAAATGACGAGGGCGAAGTCGGACGCTCCATCGGGGGTCTTGCACAAACTTTCCTGGTAACCCGAAGAAAATGCCCACTGCAACCGCTGCAAGCCAAAGGCGCGCAGAGCCCGGTTGCACTTGAAACGGCAGCCACAGCCTTGCCGCTTCCCGAAGCCCGCTCAGCGCTCACTGAAAGTGCTTCCGCGTCTCCGGCACCGCTTCATTGCTCTGGGAAACCACGCGCATGACGTCAGAAGTCACGTGAAGAAGAGTGGGCGGGCCCTTGCTATGGTCCGTTTCTCGGATAGGAAGTACCTAGCCACTAACGATAGCAATATCTCGATGCGCTCTGCTAATGTAACTCAGACCGGCCATAAACAAAACTGCGACCCCATTCAGCCGTCCTGGCGGACCGAGGCTCAGGTATTCAGAATGTCATTGCCAGATCAAATCAGACAGCTGAAAACAAACTCGCCTCTTGTACTCGTAGCAAGCTCTGACATTGTTTCTTCTGATGCTCTTTAAGCCTCTCAGCCGCAACCCCCCAGCGAATCTGGCTCTGTGCAGGGACGGGCCTTCCCTAAGGCGCCTTTCTAGGCTCTTGCACGCTGTTGTCTGGTCTCCCAAGCCATTTGTTTCTTATTGTTCTTCTGTGACCTCTGCCAAAATTGAAGTGAATGGCGCCCATCTACACTACCGAACCACAGGGCAAGGGAACCATGCCATCTTGCTTCTCCCAGGGGTTATCCACTGGAGAGACAGACGTTCGACCCCAACTGAAGTCGCTTAATAAAGAGTCCTTCACTGTTTGTGGCCTGGGACCCACGTGGGTATGGTCACTCCATCCCTCGAAATCGTGATTATCCGCCAGATTTCTTTGAAAGGGATGCACCGGATGCTGTGGATCTGATGCAGGCCTTGAAGTTCAAGAGGTTCTCTATGTTTGGGTGGAGTGATGGTGGTGTAACAGCCCTCATAGCAGCTGGGAAATACCCCACCCTAATACACAAGCTTATTGTTTGGGGTGCAAATTCATATGTCACAGAGGAGGATCTAAAATTGTACAATTCTATTTGAGACACTTCAAAATTGGGTGAAAAAATGAGGAAACCCATGGAGGACATTTATGGTTCAGAGTACTTGGCTAAGACCTTTGATGCATGGGTAGAAGGAATGGTCCACTTTTCCAAGAATCCCTATGGTAACATTTGCCGCCATTTATTACCTTTCATTGAGTGCCAAACGTTCATATTGCATTGCCAGAAGGATTCCATGGCCCCTTCCTTCCACCCAGAATTCCTTCACCAGCAGATTAAAAACTCAAAGATGCATTTGATGCCAGAGGGCAAGCACAACTTGCACTTGCGCTTTGCAGATGAGTTTAACCAACTTGTTGAAGACTTTTAAAAATAAACACAAATTCACAATGTTCTGAAGGTTGGACTTTAACTGTAATTCGGTCACATATTTCATTAAATTTGAGAAGCATTCTGCATGCAGTGTAATGAACCAAAGCTCTGTTTTGTTTGTTTGCTTGCTTATTTTGTAGTCTTTGGTCATATGTTTAGCTCTCAATTTCCTGTTGTAAATTTAGAATTTGCGGGAGGTGGGCTTAATGCTCGTGTGTGTGGCTTCTTTCGCGTTTGCCTGGAAGAGCAATAGCCTGTTGAAAACAGTTTTATAGTTTGCCCTGCCTGTGATTTAATTTCTGAGCTCCACATTATGTAAATTTAAGAGCACGTTTCCCCAAAACTCTGCCAGTAGGTACATTTTCAATGATTTTCTGTATGTATGCTTTATACAGTAGGGGTATACCAAAACAAGTCAATAAGACTAAAGATAGTTTGGGTTTTTTGGGACGGCTAACTCTTGAAAAGACGCTAAATAAATACTAGTGATAATTTATGTAGCAGGACTAGAAACGGATTTGTCTCTTAATGCACTCAAAACATTATTATTAATCGAATGTTTCCTGTTTCTACAAGGGCAGCATGATTGTTGAATCCTCCTTCCTGGAACGTAAACCAGTTTACACTTTGATGTTTGCAGCAGGTATTCAACTATTGAGACCTTGCTGGTGGCATCCTAGTGTGATAAGCAATTGAACATTTCTGTACTTCTGACACTAGTTTTTTGTAGTGTTTTTGAGTGAGCAGAGTGTGATTTGAGATGAGGAATAGTCCAAGTTGGCTGGTTCTTTGGACACCAGATATTACATGTAGACATACCCAACCTATGCAAACAAGTATTTTTTACCCTCCCAAAATGGCTGATAATCCGATTATCATCTGAGGAAGCATTCTATACAAGGAATACGTTCTTGCTATTTTTTGTTGGTACCCTGATTGTGTTTATTTTTAGTTACAGTCAATGGGTCTCATCAGGAGTTGGGCTGTAGCCCTTAAATGCGGCGGTAACGGTATTACTGCCGCATTTAAGGGCTGGCCCTATCAAGAGTTTGGCGCTAAATGGGCTGTTTTACCTCCAGCTTTTTTTCTGTAGGTGAAAATCCCTGTTTTCGACTGTATTAGCCTGCAGTATTAGCGCCGAAAATGCCCCATTGCATAGAATGCATCCAATGGGGAATGGGGATTTACCGTTAACGGCCAACCCGTGATCTGGCGGTAATACCACCGGACCGGTGGGTGCTAAGGCTTTTACAGTCAGGCGGTATTACAGACAGGATACAGCCCAACTTGTGATAAGGTCCAATGTATTTTCCTAGCCTATCCTTATCGCCTAGCACTATCCAATTTTGGTACAGTAGAAGAAAATGTCTGTGCCTGTGTCTGCTTTCATGATTTTGTAGATTTTTGGCGTGAATTACAAATAGAATGGTTGCACAAATCATAATATGCCCTTTAAGAAACGTCTGGACTGCTAAGTGACTCGCTCCCCAGCACCCTCTTTTATTTTTTTTTCTGACGTCAGTGTAATCTATAAACCTAAAAGCAATTTTCTTTTCTTCCTGTACTTGGCGATTTGTTGTTTTTAAATAACTCTTTATATTAAAGGGTTATGATTTTGCATCGCAAGTTAAGTACTCTCAACAATAGATTGATCTTAACCACTGTAACTCATTAAAAATGGTTGCCAACAGTGGTGGTTGTAATTTTAAATAAGGAAATTAAAATTCATATTTCATAGCTAGAAAGAGTTTCAGTGATGACCAGCATACACAAAACAAGAGTTAGTTGTGGAGTGTCAGAAGGAAATAGGCCCAGGTAGGAGGGGAAAGTATTCAGTAGTTAAAAATAGAAGAAAGAATATTGTTAGACCCCAGGAGTCTTTCATTTATCTAGGGTTGGAAAGGATAGTAGGCAGAGTCTGTCTCAGGCACTGACGCTCCATGCAAGTAAGGACTGTGACTGCAAAGACCTGGACTTGGAGTAATGGCTAATCACAAGGGCTAGGTTTGACTGTCTTCTCCTGAGGGATAACACAGTGAACTGGAAGGGATACCCGGATTCGTCTGGGTGCCCAGTGTGCGGGCACAACAAGGAAGATCTGACTCATTTGTTATTGTTTTTCCAGGGGTACGCAGGGATTCGAAGAGTAACGTTATTACCAGTGCTGAGGGAAGTTAACATTAGCCAACATAGAGCTGCTATTTTGTTTCTTCTGAGCGCTGACTCTGTCTTGGTTGCTTGTGCTCTACTCTCCTTCCTGAAAAGAGCTATGTATTTCAGAAAGGGGATATTGAGGTTACAAGGCAAATGATGCAGCAAGCCCCCCTTTGGGATTTAATCGGAATGGGATCCAGATACTGAAGTTTGTTTTTTTTCCATGTGGTTGTCAAAGAATTATTGAATTAGATTGCATGTGTATTGCATTTTAGACTGTTTTTGACATGTACTATGCAGGTTTTTACTGTTGTGTGTAAGCTCCGGGGAAGGGTTTTTAATAACGACAAAGTGTGATTGCTGTTGTGGAATGTTTTATGGATTTTGAATCCAAAATAAACCTTTGACTGACTGATCACTGCGAATTAGCACTTTGGGCAGACTGACCAGCCAATCAGGTGGCTTGGAACGCAGGCTTTACTACATGGTAGAGCCTGCATACCTTCTGGTCCTCCTGCTTCTCTCGTCTAGGCCACTGTTTCCCCCCACCCTAACGCCCCCGGATTGCCCCACACCCCACCCTTAGTCCACACATGACCCCCTACACACCTATCCATTGCCCCCGAGCTCCTGCTTAACACTCCCTCCATTACTCACTGCTGTTGCTCGCTGTTTGCCCCTTCTGCCATGTACATAGAAAAGGGACTACTGTTTCTATGTCCACGACGTTCATCTTTGCTCGTATTTATTTATTTATTTTTTAATCCAGTGTGTTTTCTGTGCAAGGCCAAAATCCCTTTGAAAAGCTATTACCTCCACATGCCTCAGTTCTAAATTTCCTGTCTCTGGCCAGGACTGTTTTGGTTGCGGGTTTTCTGAGATCCGTTTGCCAGCCCCCCTGGTGAATTCTTTGGCGGGGCATTGTGTCCCTCACCTGGGGCACGCTCCTGCTTTCCCATTTCGGTCCTCTGGATCCAGTTGGGCGCAGCGGCTATTCTTGGGCTCCTTGGAGGGTGTTGAGGCTTGCGGTGGGCACCGCCTGTCTTCGCCTCATGATTTTGGACCCGGGTCATTGGCCCGGGGCGTTTCAGGGAGTGTGCTGCCATGCTTTGTGTGGACCGGGCTTGCTGGCCCAGTGTGGTGTGGTTGCCCTCGCCTCCATGGTTCCAGCATCCCTGTTTGCCACACTTTCCAGGCTTGCTGCAGGCTCTGTGCCTGTATCTGAGCGTTTTTATTGACGCTGGCGTGGGTCAGCCGGCGTTTTCTGTTTGCGGCTACGTTGCAGTTTTTTCTCTGGCTCGCCTCTTAGGTGCGCCAGAGGTTATCTGTTTCTATTGTGATGGGGCGGTGATTTTCTCAGGGTTTTTTGCGCATCATACATTAGGCCTGCTGGGTTTCCAGTTCTGCGTGTCCTGTTTGTTGCCCCTGTTAGTTTCCTGCTGTGACTATGGGGAAACGTGCCGCTGAATACAAGCACCCGGAGTCCTGTGTCTCTTCCTGAGTCCCTGGAGCCGCATAGGCTGAAGTGTGCTGCTCGGGAGAGAAAGGCTGCTTTTTTCCTTGTCTCAGAAGGAACTTAAGGACTTGCTCTTGCAGGCTGTTTATCGACATGGTGGTGGAAGGAGCGCCGGTGGGCCTCTCCATCTTCTTGCTCCACTGCTTCAGATTCAGAAGCCTCCTCTTCGGTGGTCCTTTACTCTGATGCAAATACTGAGGGGAAGTACCTGCACAGGGAGGACGTGGACGCTGTCTTGGTGCAGGTGTGGGACATTGTGGGGTTTTCCGAGCCCTTGGTCCACGGCGAATGTGCAGATCCCACCATTAGACAATACAAATATAAGCCCAAGATGGGGTTGCCCCTGATGTCGGATATTCGCAAGAAGATCCTTAAAGAGTGGAGAGAACGCAACGGGATTGCCGAGCCCTGGTTTATGGCTAAGCTCTGTCGTTGAAAGGTTGTGACGCTTTGCTTTTGGACTCTGTGGAGATGAATGATATTCTCACCAGTCTGGTGGGCCGGTCTTGTCTGTTGGCTGAGGAGGCAGCTGTCCTTGTCCAGGTGGATCACAAAGTCAACTTGGGCCTCAGAAACGTGCACTCTGCTGCTCATCTGGCCCTTTGGGCTAATGTCGATGGATCCTACATGGCGGAGGCAGTACTGGGGGGTTTTAAGAAGCTCTGATGGGCTGTGGAGTATGGCTCTGACTGTGCTCCTCTCCTTTCAGCAGCAGCAGGTGGAGTTGTTGTCTGGTCTGGCCTGTGCTTGGCTCAGCAATGGCTGTTGGTGCCGTTATTTCGGCTCAGCTGCATGTTCATCTTTGGGATTGAAAGACTGGGGGTTCCAAGAAGGTGGCGGCCCCGAATCTTCCCTTTGAGGGTGCTAAAAGTTTTGGTGATTTTTTAAAAAGTTTTTTGGGAGGACAAGGTTTACAAGTATTTCTGTGCCAACAAACATGCGGACAAGCTTCGGCGATGTCATGGGTACTAGTTTAGGGGACACTACCAAGTCGCCTTCATATCCAATCCATGATGACAAGAAGAGAAAACGGACAGGAGCATTGTGGGTGAGAGCATGGAGAGCAAGGACAGGGTTAATATCCATTTCACCCATTGGTACTCCCTACGCCCATAGAGTAACACAAGACTTCCTGTTTCCAGTAGTATGGATCCTTTTGTGCCAATCCGGAACTAAGTGCAACGCTCTAGTCTTCGGGCGTGGTTCTCTATAAAAGCCACGTCCAAACAACAAGACTTGCTTCATGTGCTTTCTGTAGCATTGAGCACACGCTTACCTGGTTCCAGTCTCCGGAGTCTTCTACGGCTTTCTACAGTTCCCGCGCCCGCCAGGGCCATCATCTTCACAACGGACAACGCATCTAAAAAGAGAAGAACAGAGGCATTAGTAAAGCAGCAGTTTTTTTTTTACTCACCTTCTAGCAGTCCTCCGGAGGTGTCTGCGACTTCATCTTTCACTCGCGGACCTACTAGTCATTTTTGCTCGCCTTCTCAGCAAAGGTTTCCAGATTTTTCAGACAAGTTATTTTGGCAACCTGCAAAGAGAAAAAAACAAAGGAAAGACAGGTTAGAACTTGAAGACAGTCAGTTGGCAATAACCCTCCATAGACAATACAAATCTGTACTTTCTCGTGCCCAAACCCAGTGAAGAAACTGGGAATCCGAGGACATGTAGTACTTACCTGATCCAAGCAGCACGAAGGGTCCAGTGAAGTAACTGGCCCTGGGACACTTTTCAGGAGCTTCAGAACTCTGCTAACTAAATAAGTGGCAGCGCTTTCTTCTCGGCAGCACCACAGCAACCAGCAAAACCAGCGCGACTGCCAACAGGTCCCGCCCCGTAGCGCCCCTGCAGAGGCAGGACAGAGAGCCCACCTTTCCAAACCAAGAGGTGAGCCCCCTAGACACAGTATGTAACTCATAGGGAGTCGGGGAGGGGAGTTCCCTGGGTCTGGATACCACTCACTAATCCATCATTCACCTTACATGTAGAACCCCAGGTGAAGGGAGAGAGAGCAGAACTCTGGATGAGGAGAGAGCAAGGGCAGAGGTCGAAGGAATCCATCGCTCCTGCGGAGATTCAGGTGAGCGTGACAGGCGAAAGCCTTCCTCGGCCTTCAAAAAGTCCTCTGCCAGATCGGGACCTGCCTTTTCGGGGTCTAGAGCCCGCCGCTTTTGGAAACATCAGCGGGGGAGGTGGTGTTCTCCTCCTCGCACCCCTCAGCATTTGCGCCCGGTGCAGAAGTTCTTGCGGTTCTATCTGGCCGTTGGGGTGGGGATCGTCTCTGGCAGTTTTATCCGGTGTGGGCCTGGTGGTGCTCCGACTCCTGGGCCCTCTGCATGGTCAGGGATGGTTATCAGGTGGACTTCCTGTCGCACTGGTCCAGCCTCTCTTGGTCAGGACTTCTCTTCCTCGCACTCAGCCCAATAAGTCGGCCATGTCAGCGGCTCTGTCAGATTTATTGCTGAAGAACGCTATTGCGCCATGCCCTCTGGTCAAACGGGGTCGGGAGTTTTACTACAAGTTTGTTCTTGTTCTAAAAACATCTGAGAATTACTGCCTCATCCCCGATCTCAAGCCCCTGCACCGTTTTGTGAGGAAGGAACGGTTCAAGATGGAGACAAAACATTCTCCCTCTGGTTCAGAAGGGGGATTAGTTAGCGTCCCTGGAACTCCAGGACGCTTATTACCATGTGGCGCTGCTCCCCTAACAGGTCCACTTCGTCTGTTTAGCTGTGGGCAGTCAGCATTTCTAGGTCCTGGTCATCCCTTTTGGGTTGCGTTCAGTCCCCAGGGTGTTTACGAAGTTGGTGGCTCCCCTGGTGACTCATCTCCACCTGCAAGGCGTTCAGCTTTTTCCCAATCTGGACAACTTGATTGTCAAGGTGGCCTGGCGCATGATGCTCCTGGCACATCTACGGCTAGTCTGCCGGGCTCTGCGAGACTTGAAGGGAGGTGGGGGGGGGGGTTCCACCTGTGTCCCTCCTAGGATCTGGTTTTCATTGGGGCCCAGTTTTGCACCATGGTGTGGAGGGCTTCTTGCCCCTGGGGCTGATCCGGCGTCTCCCTTCTGTTCACGTCTGAGTTCTCCGGCAGCTGAGGACTTCAGGTCGCCTGTTGCTTACTCTGCAGAGGCACATGGCCCCCTGTGTTTTTCTGATCCAGTGGGCCCGCCTCCATCTGTGTCCCCAGGTCTCCTACCTTCCGGCCCACTCGCTCCCGGCTTCTCAGCGTACAAAGGCTCTGTCCCGGTGTCTGAAAGCGGATATGCTGTGGTGGTTGCAGGTCCAGAATCTCCAGGCAGTGGTTGCCCTGGGTTGTCCCATGAGCACCACTCTTACTACCGATGCCAGTGGGCGGGGTGGGGTACCACCCTTGGTGTCCATGCTGCACACGCGTTGTAGGGCCCTGAGGGAATTGTGTGCTATTCACCGGGCCCTTTTTTGTATTTCAGGAACTGCCTGGAGGGCCGGGCGGTGGAGGTCAGGATGGACAGCACAATGGCCTTTGTTTATGTAAACTGGAAAGGGGCTCTGGTCGCTCCGAGAATGCCCTGGCCTCTCAGATAGCTGCCTGAGGGAGGCTCATCTGGTGTCTCTAGAGGCCACGCATATCAGAGGAGTGGACAAAATTCGGGTGGATCGCCTCAGCAGGTCCTTCCCCCGCTTGCCTGGATCTGGTCCTATCAGGCAGGGTTATTGCAGAGATCTGCTGCAGTTCTGGGTGTCAGTGTCTGGATCTCTTTGCTTCGCAGGCCTCTGTGAAGGTTCCCCTCTTCCACTCCTGGTTTCTGAAGGTCTGGGAGTTGGATGCCCTGTATCTGGTGTGGCTTCAGGGTCTCCTCTATGCTTCTCCCCTCTTCTTCTTCCCCGGTTGGTGCAGCAGATCAAGGTATGGGCAACGGTTCTCTTGGTGGCTCCTTTTTGGCCTCAACAGGGTTGAATCCCTTCCCTTCTGGACCTCCCGTGTGAGGTGCTGTGGTTGATTCTGAAATGTCCTTCCCCTCTGCAGGAAGGTCTGGGGTGCGAGGTCCGGTGGATTCAATGGGCAGTTTGGATATTGCGCGGTCTCAGTTGACTTCTCAGGGGTTTTCTGGTCATGTGGTTGATTATCCTCCGGGCTAGACGCCTTTCTACCTTGAAGAATTATGACAGACACTGGGGGCGTTTTCTAGCTTGATGTGGGTGGTCTGGTCTCCTTTCCCTTCAGTGTGGGTTGCCGTCTGTTCTTCAATTCCTCAAGGATGGCTTCGACAAGGGGCTGGCGGTGTCCACGCTTCGCTCCCAGTGGGCCTCGGTTAAGATCCTCAAGGAGGACTCGAGAGCTGCATGGTGGGGGATGCTGTGATGGGGGAAGTTCCTTCAGAGTCTGACTGCTTCATGTCCCTGTGCCTATAAGGGTCTTCCGATGGTTTTACAGTTTCTCCGGGGTCCTCCTTTTGAACCCCTTTCGGACATCGACATCCGGCACCTCACTCTCAAGACAGCCTTCATTATTGCTATCATTTCTGCCCGGCGTCGGGGGGTGGTGGGGGCTTTGCTGTGTCGCCCTCCTTTTCTGTGGGTGCTCCCTGATTCCATTGTTTAGCGATGTGACCCCAAGTTTCTACCGTAGGTGGCATCTTGTTATCACACATCCCAGGATCTGGGTCTCCTAGCTTTTTTTTACCAGAATACCCAGACTCTTGACGTGGTTGCCTGGCATGTTACTGATGTTCGGTGGGCTGTTCTAGAATACCGTTCTTGGACGGAGCTGTTCCGTGTTTCTGATAGCCAGTTTGGTACGTTTGGCAGTGCTGGGGCAGGGCAGAAGGCCTCGGTGGTGTCAATCAGCCATTGGAGCCAGATTGTCATCTCCATGGATTATGTCTCTGCTGATTTGTCTGTGCCTGTCCAGGTCCAGTGTCATTCCACGAGGGGGATGCCGGCTTCATGGGCGGATGCCCAAGGGGTGTCTATGAAAGAGATTTGTACTGCTTCTACCTGTGCGATCAGAGCACGTTTATCAACCATTACCAGCTGAACATTTCTCACCCCAGGGATGGCTCCTTTGGGGTTGGGATTGTATCTGTTGGTATGCGATTCTCTGAGGATTGAAGTGATGTTTGTGTTGCAGCACTTCTGTTTCTTTGGGATCTCTCCCTGTTGGCTACGATTTGGTATACATCAGAGGTTAGCACTGGGATGAGGAAGAGTGACGTGGGTGTAATGCTATGATTACTTACCAGTAATATTCATTACTCCTAGTTCTACTCTTCCTCGTAACAGTACTGCCGACCATCCTCTCCCTCCCTACGGGCAGGCCCCCTTGCTCCAGCTTGGTTCTTATGAAGTGTGGCTTGTGGGTAAGGAGGGGGTATTATACAATCTAAGGAAAAGAAAGTAAATAATGTTTCCTGGATCGTAGGCAGGGCCTCAGAGGTAAGTACGGTGACGATGAAGGGTAGAACTAGGAGTAATGACGATTACCAGTAAATATTCATAGCCACTATTGGCATCCTGCTATCTACAACACAGTGGGGGCATTAATCAGAGGAGTGTTAATCTAACGTGCGCTCAAGGACCCTTACCAGACCATTTTACCCACATTCCATTTATATTGCTTAAACAATTGGACCATTATGTTGTAGTATATGTCACTTCATTAACATTTGTGCAACCTGATAACAATAGAAGCTCCCAATAGCTATATAACTTCCAAAATCTATGGAATAGTATATATAGCAGAATGTTTTTTGGATGACCCCTTTTCACTTTTCACTTTTTATATGGGATATTCAATTTATTTATAAGGCTCTTATGCAGAAAGACAGTGTATTTATGGTTGAGTGCTGAGTAGAGAACAATAAAAGCAGCACATAATTAGGAGTGAGTACACTCTTTGCAGCTAGATTGAGAAGTTCAAGAGGAGTGAGAAAATGTGATTTCAAAAGAGAGCCGGAAGGCAGTGTAAGAGTAGATCAAATAAAAAAAAGAGTAGAAACATTCCAGCGTTTAGGTAAAATAAAAGGCACAAAAGATCAAAACATAGGCTGTTCACGAAAGTGAGTCAGTGTTCGAGAGGAACGGATGGCATGCTTATGTAACACCACAAAATACATTTCTCTGTGCCAGTTTACACAATGTGATGTATCCATGCAGTATTGGAAAACAATCACAATGCTACTATGCATTGAATAAATAATGATTGTACAGTGTATTGCACAGTTATACAAAACATCTACGTTTTTTTGCAGTTTGCTGGCCGATGCCCATCGGTGTGCCAAGTGGAGCTCAGAAGTAGAGCATAAAGCCCACTTACGAATGTGCTTGAACCGCTCTATGTGACTGAACCATATGCATCTTTGCCAGCATTGAACTTTCATCTGGCTGGAGAGGCCCAGTGCCGTATGGAATTCCACCTGGTTTCTGCATGTGGACACATGAGGCATTCAATAGGGAATTACCGCCACGTCCCTCTTCCTCGTCCCAATACTTACATATGAGGCTCTGCCTTGTGCAGGAACGTTTTTGTTTGTTTTGGAGGTATAATACCTCCTACTTACTCACAATCTCAGTTGTTTTCTTCCTGTCTCCGACACAGACTGGATTCTCCTTGGAGCAGGGCTTTGGGGAGCGACGTACCCTGCAATCCTAGATGGCATATCCAGATGGTCGGTGGCATTTGTCCAGCAATGGGGTGGCTCCTTGTCTCGTTCTGTGGCTTGGGGTACCAGTTTAGCCTGGTGAACCATGCACCCCTTTGACCACCTGCAGGGCTTGCTGGTCCTGTTGTGTGGGCTGCTGTTGTCCCACGGGTGGCCCCCAACAATTGTTTCAATTCATCCTCTGCATGGAGAGGGGGTTGTTAAGACCCTCCCTGCTGCGCCGAGGGCCGATTGGAACGGCTCTGGTGCCGGTTGGCCATCTGTGGCTGGGACGGTGCCCCCTTCTGCTCACTTTCTTCCTCTTCTGCAGTGGCGGCTACAGCGGATTGGTTACCGCTCATTTCCCTCCTCCTGCTGGATGCGATTGGAGGGAAGGCCTTCTATGGGCTGCATCGGTTGCTGGGCAACGGTTGCAGCATCTCCTCCTCGGCCTGTCCGACCATGCAAACTGTGGCTTTCATGTTGGTGTATTATTGCTGCTCTCCCTGTAACTCGATGGGAATGCATACTGAGAATTGAAACCACATGGGCACTGAAGAGGACTCTTATAGTCCTGAATGGCGTCCTGGAAAAAAAGCTCAAGATGATACTCAAACTTGCTGGCGAGTATGAGGATGTTAGAAACTTATTTTTCATTTACTGCAAACACACTTTGTTGGCAGTAAATGGCAAATAGAAGTTTCACTGCGCATGCTTGACAGCATTGCACGAAATATGAAGTGCGCTTATGGCGACATGCACCATTTTACAAAAAGCACTGGTAAATATTTTGTCACCAGTCACCTTGGGGCAAATGCACTTCTCTTAGGTCGAGTATATAAACCAAGGTACTCGCTCTGCAGGTCTAGTGGGATTTTTAAGAATTTGCAAGACCTCCCTTACTATAAAGAGGCTTAGCTGAGTAAAGAACGATTGGTATTGCCACACAAGCTTTAGGAACGTTAATAGCGTGTTAGCCTTTACTTGTGGATAAAGTGCAAAATGCAGTGCCTTTTGGGAATTGTGCTCTTCTTTAAATGTGCAACCACTTGACAACATATTGCTCTCTAAACGTTTGCCCCATTGACAGAATAGCATCCCATATTCGTAAGCTGTACTTTAACAGGGATCTGCTAGAAATTCACTCTCTCTCTATGTGTCTCTTTCTCTCACCTTTTGCTGCGACACACTCACTTCACACCCTTCTTCTCACCCTGGCACCCTTGACAATATCCTCTCTCGCACCCCCATCCCATCTTCAACTCTCAACTTTGTTCACTGGACTTAATTTTTCTCTCACCCTTCCTCTCTCAGCCTCGCTTTTTTTTACCCTCCCACTCACCCTTTCTTGCTCATATCTCCTCTTGCTCACCATTGATGTCACCCTCTCTCAATGACTTCCTCCTTACTCTATTCTCCTCAATCTCTTGTATACCTGCATTCTCCCTTTAAACTTTGCACTGTTATCCTTGCACACTGGTTCCCATAAATACAAAGAACAGAAAACATCCAAACTATTGTCTTCACCAATGCTTGTTTTATTTGGTTTTCAAAATACCCAGAAGGTGAGCGCGGCACGCAAATGGTACATTAGTGCGCTCTGAGACTGCGCTCGCCTTTTAATAATTAGTCCCCCTGCTGCCACCATGGCCAGGTACTAAGGTACAAGGGCCACTAACCACCTGGGATTTTCGCTTTGAACGGGCCACGTTTCACACAGTCACAGAAAAATGGCAAGGCACACGCGCGCACATAATCATTCGTAGAGGTTTACTCCTATGCTGACTGTTGGTTGATCACAACGTGCTTTTCTGTATTACTCGTTGAACAAACTTTGAGTGAAAGGTGCACTACAAGACACGTGATGAAGATGCGTTGATGGGTACATTGCTCTAACGTAGTCTCCAGGCTAGTGTAGCCGGTGGCGATTTGTGCAGTTCGTATTATATAACTAAGTGACAGCGTTTTGCAAAAAAACAAAGAACGGGAAGTTAAACATGTTAGACCTACACAGTGACAATCATCAGAAGTGAAGTCCTAAAAAGAACGTGGGAGGATTTATTATGCAATGAGAAATTACGTCACCATGAATTAGCATATCAAGGTGGACTAACGCTTTACATTACCTCCAGATCCACTCTTTCTCGTCCCAGCACTTATTAATGAGGTGTCCCACTTCTCCACAGGAACCCTCTTTCTACTTCTAATTCCTCCACGCCCCACCACCTCCATCTCCCGCCTGCGGGCAGAACAGGCCGCTTTCCCCAAGACCCATCAGTTAGTTAACAAACGCCAAGGGAGTTCTCGGTGCGGGAGGTGGTCATTCGGAGCATGTGCAGGTTTCTGGGGACGCCTCGGTAGATTTGTTTGCCTCTCCCCTGTCTGCAAAAGTCCCCGGCTTTTCTCCAGATTCCCCTCTCTGGGTGTTTGGGGGTGGATGCTCCGATCTCCCCATGGCCGTCGGGGCTCCTGTATGCTTTTCCGCCCCTCCCTCTCATTCAGAAGGTGTTGCTGCGCATCCGGGACTCTCAGGCAGTGGTGATCTTTGTTGCCCTGCTTTGGCCACGTAGGTGCTGGTTTCCCCGCTTTAGCCATGCTGGTGCTGGGTGCCCCTTCTGGATTTGGCTGTGTCCTACATGCTCCCTCTAATTGGGAGTCTGGATCCAGTGGTGGGCCTCTTAGGGCTGGAGGGTCCCAGGAACTTGGTCTGGGGGCTTGGAGACTGAAAAGGCACGCTTAGTTTCGGGAGGGGCTCTCTGGCAAGGTGGTTTCTCACATTGAAAGGGACCAGCATCCTTCTACCTTGAGGGCCCACGAGAGACACTGGGGTCACTTCATGTCCTGGTGTCTTAGACAGGGTGGTACCTCCTCTCCTTGGGGTCAGGAGCTCCTGTAATGCAGTTTCTTCAGGATGGGTTAAACTTGGGTCTCTGTCTCCATCCTGCGGACTGAGTTGTCTGCAGGATGTGGTCAGTATGTGGGTGGTCACTCTCTGGTGGATATACTTCTCTGGAGTTTTTCTCAGGGCCGGCCTGTCCCCGCTTCTGGTTTGCCCTCCTGGGATCTCCCACTGGTCCTTCAGGCTCTGCTAGCATTTCCCTTTGAGCATTTGCAGGAGGCTTCCCTTAAGTTCCTCACATTGAAAGTGGTTTTCCTGGTGGCTATCACTTCGGCAAGGCAATGGGGGAGCTTGGTGCCCTCTCCCTTGAGGCGCCCTACCTGGTGGTTTACCCTGAAGCATTTTCTAAAGTGCCATCTGCCCTTTCTTCCTAAGGTGGTTTCTAAGTTTCATGTTACGCAGGAGATTGTTCTTCCTTCCTTCTTCTTCCCCTCTCCCTCCTCCCCGGAGGAGGTTCGTTGGGCCACTCTGGAGCTGCAGCGAGCGGTTCTGCTCTATTTGAATCGCACTAGGGCTTTTTGTTCCTCTCCTAGCGTCTTTGTTACCTTTTGGGGGTGCTGTCACTGGGAGGAAGGTGTCTGTCCCCACCATCAGCCGTTGGCTCCTGGATGTTATCTCTTTGGCTTATTCCTCTGTGGGGTCTCCCCTTCCATCAGGCCTGGAGGGTAGGTCCATGTGGGGGAATGGCTGCGTCCTAAGCTGAAGCCCTTTGTGTTCCTATCCAGGACATTTGCCATACCGCCACCTGGTCTGATCCCCATACACTTTCATTGACCACTATCATTTGAATCTTCACCGCCGGGAGGCTGCTGCCTTTGGGACAGGTGTTTTGAGTGTGGCGTTCTTGTGAAATAGCTTGTTGCTGCTGTCTGTAAATGTGTATTTCAATAAATTGGTGTTGGTTGGGTTGCAAATTCCATTTGCCTTCTGGTGTTTTTCTTTGCGCTCAGCCCATTCTCTCTGGAGTAGCACATCTCATTGATAAATGCTGGGACGAGGAAGAGTAGACATAGAGGTAATTCCTAGATTACTCACCAATAATCCTTATTACTCCTACTCTTCCTTGTCCCGGCATGAGCTTCCTGCATCACCCTTTCCCGTGTTGTATGGTCCTATTGGACAGGGTTACGTACTGTTGGGTATTGGGGAAGGCGGGCTGTTTTTCCCACAGGCGAGGGGGCGGGCCTGAAGGACTTAGAAGTAGAAAAAGGGTTCCTGTGGAGAGGTGGGACACCTCTTTGATGAGTGCTAGGACGAGGAAGAGTAGGAGTAATGAAGATTACTGGTAAGTAATCCAGGCATTGTAAACGTGTGTGTGTACATTATATACGCTTGGTAGAATGTTTTTGTTGTATTCTGCTGCCTCTGTATATAATTTATAAGTTAATTACAGTATTACAATTTTCACTGAAAATCCTGCAACAAAACTAAAATCCATCATAACGGAAATTGACTTGTTCCACTTAAAAATTGCGCTATGTTGCTTTTTTGCTGTTTCAGGACTGCGATTGAGAAAGCGGGACCGTGCACTTAGCCCCCGTTGACGTGTCCCATATCTGAAAAAGAACCGCGGGAGGCATAAGTGATGGTGACGGAGCTGGAGGGGGTGCGGTCGAAGTACAACTGTGCTCTGCTGCTGTTCTCAATATCTTGATCCAATCTGCTAATGTTACACAGACCGAGGCGTAAACAAAACTGCGACTCCATTCAGCGATCCTGGCGGAATGAGGCTCCGGTATTCAGAATTTAATTGTTAGATCAAATCGGGCAATTGAAAACAAACTCTCCTATTGTGCTCTTAAGCAGCACTGACATTGTTACTTCTGGTACTCTTTAAGCCTCTCAGCCGCAGCCCCCCAGCGAATATGGCTCTGTGCAGGGCCAGGCCTTCCCTAGGGCGCCTTTCTAGAATCTTGAACACTGTTGTTTGGTCTCCTCCCAAGCCATTTGTTTCTTATTGTTCTTCTGTGACCTCTGCCAAAATTGAAGTGAATGGAGCCCATCTACACTACCGACTCACAGGGCAAGGTAATCATGCCATCTTGCTTCTCCCAGGGGTTATGGGCAGTGGAGAGACAGACTTTGGACCCCAACTGAAGTCACTAAATAAAGAGTTATTCACTGTGGTGGCCTGGGATCCACGGGGCTATGGTCACTCCATCCCTCCAAATCGTGATTATCCTCCAGATTTCTTTGAAAGGGATGCAAAGGATGCTGTGGATTTGATGCAGACCTTGAAGTTCAAGAGGTTCTCTATGCTTGGGTGGAGTGATGGTGGTGTAACAGCCCTCATAGCAGCTGGGAAATACCCCACCCTAATACACAAACTTATTGTTTGGGGTGCAAATTCATATGTCACAGAGGAGGATCTAAAATTGTACAATGCTGTTCGAGACACTTCAAAATGGAGTGAAAAAATGAGGAAACCCATGGAGGACATTTATGGTTCAGAGTACTTGGCTAAGACCTTTGATGCATGGGTAGAAGGAATGGCCCACTTTTCAAAGAATCCTTATGGTAACATTTGCCGCCATTTGTTGCCTTTCATTGAGTGCCCAACATTCATATTGCATGGCCAGAAGGATTCCCTGGTTCCTTCCTTCCACCCAGAATTCCTTCACCAGCAGATTAAAAACTCAAAGATGCATGTGATGCCAGAGGGAAAGCACAACTTGCATTTGCGCTTCGCAGAGGAGTTTAACCAACTTGTTGAAGACTTTTTAAAATAAACACTAATTCACAATGTCCTGAACGTTGGTCTTTAACTGTAATTCTGTCACACGTTTAATTACATTTGGAAAGCATTCTGCGTGCAGTGTAACGAACCAAAGCCCTGTTTTGTTTGTTCACTCGCTCATTTTGTAGTTTTTGGTTGTTTAGCTCTCAATTTCCTGTTGTTAAATTTAGAATTTGGTGGAGGTGGGCTTCACACACACATGTGGCTGTGGCGTCTTTCGTGTCTGTCTGGAAGAGCAATAGCCTATTGCAATCTGTTTTTCAAACTGCAAGTGATTTAATTTCTGAGCTCCACGTGATGTAAATTTAAGAACACACGTTTCCCCGAAACACTGGCACTGATTTTCTGTTTGCATGCTTTATACAGTAGGTCTATAAAAACGAGTCAACAAAACGAAGGGTAACGTTTTTGCGGAGGGCGGCCAACTCTTGAAAAGACTGTGTAAATAAATACTATTGATAATTTATGTATGAGGACTAGAACTGATTTGTCTCTAAATACACTCGAAACATTATTATTAATCAAATGTTTCCTGTTACTACAAGGACAGCGTGATAGTTGAACCCTCCCTCTTAAAAATGAAACTATTTTACACATTGATGTTTGCAGCAGCTATTTAACTAATGAAATACCTTCCCAGCGAAATCCAGTGTATTAAGCAATGGAACTTTTCTGTGCTTCTGGGACTAGTGGTTTTTTTTTGTAATCTTTTTGAGTAAGGAGAGTGCGATTTGAGATCAGGACTAGCATGAGTTGGCAGGATCTTTGGACCCCAGATATTACATGTAGAACTACCCAACCTATGCAAGCAAGTATTTTTTTTTTACTCTCCCAAAATGGCGGAGAAACAGATCTTCCTCTGAGGGAGTAGTATAGCTCTATACAAGAAATACGTTCTTGCTATTTTTTGTAAGTACCCTGATTGTGCTTATTTTTAGTTACAGTCAATGTATTTTCCTAGCCTGTACTTATCACAGAGCAGTATCCAACTTTGGTACAGTAGAAGAACATGACTTTGCCTATGTCTGCTTTCATGATTTTGTAGATTATTGGTGTTAATTACAAACAGAATAGTTACACAAATAATGATCTGCCTTTTAAGAAACATGTGGCCTGCTAAATGACTGGCTCCCCAGCACCCTCTTTTTTTTGTCTGACATTCGTGTAAGCTACAAACCTAAAAGGAATGTTTTTTTCCGTACTTGGCGATTGTTGTTTTGATATTAGTGTCTTCAAATTATTTTTGAAACACTATGAATTGTACGCTTGGCCTGCTGTATTTTTCATCAATTCTGTGATCATTTGTTAATCCACTGCAGTGATTGTGCTGCACTTTTGAAATTAAAGGGTTGTGATTTTGCATCTCAAGTTAAGTACTCTCAATAATGTGTATTGTCATTGTGTTTAAACTGAACTTTGGGCGTTGTAATAGATTGATCTTAACCACTGTAACTCATTAAAAATGGTTGCCAGCAGTGGTGGCTGTAATTTAAAATAAGGAAACTAAAATTCATATTTCAGAGCTTGAAAGAGTTTCAGTGATGTCCAGCAGTCACAAAACAAGAGTTGGTTTCAGAGTGTCAGAAGGATATAGGCCCAGGTAGAAGGGGACAGTATTCAATAGTTAAAAATGGAAGACTCTGGGCCCATCACGAGTTGGGAGGTAACCCTTAAATCCGGTGTTAATTAGCAGCGCAAATACCGCTCCACCGGATCACGAGTACAAATACCGCTGGTGCTATTACAGCCAGCGTAAATACAGCCAGCTGAAATAGCGCCGGCATTGATTCGCGCTATTACAGAGCCATCACGAGTCTGGCGTAGGCGCTATTAGCGCCAGAAAACCGGCGGAAAATCCACCGAAAATACCCATAGCCAAATGCTGGAGGTAAAAGAAAACAGGAGACAGCAAAACGTGCCTAGGTGAAACCAGTGCAAATCAGAGGCCTACAAAGGACCGACCCATGCACAACACACCCTCCCCAACACCAGAACAGGAGCAGGGAGGCGACAGCAAAAAGTTCCCAGGTGAAACCAGTGCAAATCAGAGGCCTACAAAGGACCCACCCATGCACAACACACACTTTCAAACACCAGAACACCAGCAGGAGCAGGGAGGTGACAGCAAAAAGTGCACAGGTGAAACCAATGCAAATCAGAGGCCTACAAAGGACCCACCCATGCACAACACACACTTTCAAACACCATGCTGCCATTTGGAGCCGGGAGCCTGGTTGTGGATGGCAATCGTACCGTGCATCACAGACGAGAGGAACTTCCTTCAAGAACCCCAAGATATAACAAGAGAGAAACTCTCTCCGCAAATATTGGAAATAAGAACATTTGGAAACAAGCAGGCTAATACGCCATAAGATAGAGAGAGACTCCACCAAGAAGCAAATAGAAAATAATAGTAACATATATCCCCTGAAGAACCGTCCCACTAAAGACAGGGAAACACGTGTTGTGATAGACCAAAAAGAACAAGGCTAAACAACAACAAAATATTTATTCTATGTTTTTAATTGAAAGAACTGAAGACAATTCAAAGCACTAACAACACTAACTGTTTATGATGATATAATAAACACACCTGTTGAACAAGGTTACAAACAAGTGGAATCATGTTTCTGTTTTGAACAAAACTGTTAACAAGGTGCATGCGCAGAAAGCTGATCCTTCATGCAATTAAAATTGATGTGGACATCTACCTGCTGCGCCTGGAGCTTCAGAGGTCAGCCAACCAGGCCAGGGCCCTGGGAGCATAGGGGGCGGTGGGGGTGAGGAGGAGGAGGAAGAGGAGGAGGAGAGCAGCACCAGCAAGTTGGCCAGCCACCCCCAGGGTCAGGCCAATACCCTGGGCCCTGACTGATGGGCAGTCAGTTGGTGACCGAGTATAGGCTAGACAGGGCAACCATCACCCAGTTGCTGGATACAATCCAGGCTGACATAGGCAGCCGTATAGGTATCGGCACTGCAGTGCCCCCGCTTGTGAAGCTTGTGTCCGTGCTACAGTACCTCAGGACTCGCAGCTACCAACACACTGTTGCCATGATGCATGGCATGGCCCAGTCCACCTTCAGTGCCGTGCTGGGACAGGTGCTGGATGCACTGCTGCTCCATATGAATGAGCACATTGCATTGCCAGCCACACAGGCACATGTGAACCAGCTGAAGGGCCAGTTCCATGCCGTTGCCCAAGTTCCAAACGTCTTAGCAGCCCTGGACTGCACACATGTACCACTAGTACCACCCCGGGCACATGAGGCAGCCTACAGAAACCGGAAGCATTTTCCATTCCATGAATGTGCAGATGACATTTATCCCTGACCTAACCTTTTGCCACTGCTGCGCCCGATTTCCAGGATCCACCCACAACTCCATGGTCCTGCGCAATAGTACACAGTGAAATCCCTGCATGCCAGCAGGAGACATAGGCAGCACCAACACTGCAACATTCCCATGCATGCACCTCGCACGAGAACCCTTGGACATGTGCAAAACAGCAGAACACCCCCAGTCTGAATGGCAAAGTCATGTGGGAGCACAGTCACATATGGAAGCCCAATTACAACAAAGCTTCCTGTGTGTATCGCAGTGTTGCTTCTCACCCTGACACAGCAGAGACATCCAACCCTGTCCACCCGGCAGTCATGCCAATGGTGCCTGAAAGTAGGCACATCCACACAAGCACTACACACAAGTAGTTTGATTTGCAACAGTGTACATCCCTGAAACATCGACCCCTGAGTGGCCAATCACATGCCTGGAGAACTGTTCATAATTGTGCCAATCAGCAAACGCAACAGCAGCCAAAGGGAATGCCAAAGACACATGGGCTAACATGTTGGATGCACAAGCAGATCACAAGGGTCCCCTCATCCAGTGACAAGAGACAGAGTACTGTTACATTTAGACACAGGGATGGTGCTATTAGTAAGTAGTCAATTGAATCAATGCTGCCCCTAGCCCAACACACCCCACAATGTAAGTGACCATATGATAACTAGTGCACATGTAATACATGAGTGTGATACACATAAGTACTCACATATACATTGATACACAGCTGCATGGCAACCTCAGACCATGCATGTCCCAGAAGGCGAAGAGTGTATGCCAACATTGCAATCAATGAGATAGCATGACCTCTTCAACACAAACTTGATTCTGCTGCCAATGTCACTGATGACTGAGCCTTGTGCACCCACTGAACTAACCCTGTCCTCATACCTGCATTCTCTCCCCTGCAGGTGATTCTGGATATCCCCAATGCACATGGCTCATGACCACTGTGCTTCATCCACACACTCCAGCTGAGCGGGTATACAACATTGCCCATGGACGTACACGCATCTGCGTGGAGAGGGCATTTGGACTGCTGAAGCCACCCTTCCGGTGCCTAGACCGTATGGGAGGGGCGTTGATGTATGCACCTGAAAAAGTTGGCAAAGTCGTACTTGCATGTGCCATGCTGCACAACATTTGCTGTCGCGGGAATGTGCCACTGCCCCCCGATGCTAATGTGCAGCCACCTGGGGATGGGAGTGAAGATGATGATGTGCCAGAAGCTGGTGCACGTGTGCACAGGGATGAGGTGAGAGAGGGGAGGTTGGCCAGACAGGGCTTGATTTAGAATTATTTTTGATACTGGTGATGGGTACATTTGACACATATCACTTGAACATTAAAGAGCACTTTATCACAATCATGACTGTCCATGCTTTGTATGGATTTTGAACATGATTTATTATATGTTTGACAATCCCCCCCTCAATGCTGAGAATGCCCCAGCACACAATTCCCCCCCCAGTGTACTCCCCAGCACACAATCCCCCCTTCCCCCTGAAAACTCCCCAGAACACAATCCCCCCTGCGCCCAGTGAGCTGCCCAGAACACAACCCCCCTCCCCCCTGAGAACTCCCCAGCACACAATCCCTCTTCCCCCTGAGAACTCCCCAAAACAGTGCAGGTAGGTGCATTTGCCCGAGGCCTGCCACTACTGTGCCATGTCCATCTAAGATGGTCGCGGGCACTTCCCAAGTCCGGGATCCTCGGTGAGCAGCGTCTAATATTTTGCATGGCACGGCACCTAGGTGAAGGCTCCAGGGATACCTTCGTGGGTGTAGTTGAGGTTGATGGAATGGCTCTGGTAACCTGCAGCTGCTGGCGCAGCAGATTGTTCGACTCCCTCATATGCTCTGCATGCGCATATGGGCCCTCGCACAACTCCCGTACCCTCTGCCCGAAACCTGTCAGGGAAGCTGTGCATCCCGCCTCCACTTTACAGGTCCGTGCATTGTCACGGGCCATTCTCTTAGATGCGTTCTGTATGGCACGGCTGATGGCCTCAAT
Source organism: Ambystoma mexicanum (assembly GCF_040938575.1). Classification (NCBI taxonomy): domain Eukaryota; kingdom Metazoa; phylum Chordata; class Amphibia; order Caudata; family Ambystomatidae; genus Ambystoma; species Ambystoma mexicanum. Next base: position 231,980,913 of record NC_090936.1, read on the forward strand.
GTGGGTGCTGTGCCCTGTGGACATGGCCTTAATTCGCATATGTCTGGCCTCAATGACATCTAGACGCCCCATCACTGCAGCTCCCATGATGAGTGGTACTTCGGGTGTGCCAGGTATCGGGCTGACAGCTCTGCGCTGCCTGGGAGGGGAGCTCTAGGGGGACATGTTGCCACCTTGGGTGGGTGCTGAGGTTGGAGTGTCTATCAGGGGTACCAAAAGACGGTGTATCCATGTCCGGCTAAGGTGTGCGGACACAACGCACATGTGGAGTGTGTGCATCCTTTTCCGCTGGCTCTGGGCTTCCCTGGGGTGTGCCTATTTCATGTGTGAAACTGAGGCTTGGGGAGGTCAACAGTGTAGTGTCACATGCAGCTGTTGATGTGTGTTGCACATCAGGCTCAGACCCACTGGTGGCTCCCTCAACATCCAGGGTTTCTATGGTGGCTGGTGGTGTATGAAGCACTGGTGCCCTGTGGCCTCGTGGTCGCTGCACCCGTGGATGTGTATGGCGTTGTGTTGTTGGATGTGTATGGTGTTGTTACTGCGCGGCCCCTTTGCGGGTTGTAGCCTCCTCACCATCAACGGCCTGTGATGGGCGCTGTGTGCCTGTGGGGTACATAGGGTGTTGTATGAGTTGAGGGCAGCTTAGATTTGTATCATGCATATCGTGCCTTACAGTGGGATTGGACGCAGTATCAATCATGCTTCGCCATTGCATTTTGTTGACTCCTCATGTTTTGATTGGTGCAACGTGTTACTGGGGAGGGACACTGCTTCGACATGTTGGCGTGACATCTTCAGATGTCTGCTGTGGATGTACGGCGACCATATTGCTGGGGGGGTTTCATGCACACTCGCACATCACGTTGCTGTGCCATGGCCATGGATGTATATCCCCTGGGCCTGTGTTAATGCAGTGTATGTACTCGGGGGACTAGGGGGCGCTACGGTACAGTGGTACGAGGGGTCAGTCATGGGTGGCTGCGGTGCCTCATGCACATTGCATGCACATACATTCACTCAGGGTCTGGAGGTGTGGCACTTACAGGTTCGTTCAATTTTAGGGTTGTCTCACCTGCAGCCTCCTGGGTACCGGTGGCAGCCTCTGCTCCTCCGACTCCCTCAATGGTGCCCATATCGATGAGCGTTGTCATCTGCTCCTGCCAGGGGGTGAGCTCGGTGGTGGTGGTGCTGGCCCTCCTCCAGTTGCCATGCTTGCACACCTGGGCTGGGTGAGTAGGCCAGGTACTTGGACCCGCAAGTCATTGACGTGCTTGCGGCAATCCTCACCATCCTAGAGCATGCGGCCCACCGCAGACACCCTCTGGCTGATGTCCCTCCATAGCTGCGCTCGACGCTGGTCAGTTGTCTTGCGCTGCAGTGCAGCATACAGCTCTTCCTGGTGGGCCACTGTCTGCTAGTATGGCTAGCTCCTGGTCATTGAACTTCGGTTTTCTAACCATGTCCAGGGCTGACTTGCCCCTGGTGCGTTTCTGAGACATTTTGTGATGTTCACAGGGGTGGATGGCTTGCAGGGGCTGTGATTTTCGGCAGATTGTGATTTCCAAAACGGCCGCTGCTTTATTTCCTGTTCCGGTGCCAACGCGTGTACTGTGCGCTAACAGCACCGCGGCTCGGCGGTAGTGCAGAGTGCGATGGATTTACAGGTTCATGGCCAATTTCTACAACAATCGCTATTTGCATTAACGCCATGTCCCTGTGCGTGCACGCGAACTCGTGATCTGGCATACTTTCCACCAGGCAGCATGGCGTTAGCGCAAATAGCGCGTGATGGAAAATCTGCCGGAATACCACCAAACTCGTGCTGAGGCAGAGAATATTGGTAGGCCCCAGTAGTCTTTAATTTATCTAGTGTTGGAAAGGATAGTAGGCAGAGTCTGTCTTGGGCGCTGACGCCTCAAGTAAGTAAGGACTGTGACTGCGAAGACCTGGACTCTGAGTAATGAAGATTACTGTAAATTAGCACTTTGGGCAGACGGGCCAGCCAATTGGATGACTTGAAACGCAGGCTTTACTACATGATGGAGCCTGCATACCATCCGGTCCACCTGCTTCTCTCGTCCTGGCCCCAGGTTTATCACCACACTGACTCCATTGGATTGTCCCATGCCCCACTAAACCCATATTAATTGCCCTGTGCTCCTGCTCAACACCCCATCCATCAGTTGCTGCTGTTGCTCATTGTTTACCCCTGCTGCCGATTACATAGAGAAGGCGCTACCATTTCTATGTCCATGGCGGTCATCTTTGCTCGTAATTGTATTTTTAATTCAGTGCGTTTTCTGTGCAAAGGCGAAATCCCTTCAAAAAGCCATTACCTCCACATCCCTCTTCCTCGTCCCTGTACTTGCGTCTGAGGCCCAACTTCTGATCCAGGTACCCTTCTTTGCTTTATTTTCCTTAAATGTATAATACCCACTCTTCACCCACACTCCACAGTTAAAATTTCCTGTCCTCTGGCCAGGACTTTTTCAGGGGTGGGGCTCCTAATATCTGTTTGCTGGCCCCCCTGGTGGATTCTTTGGCGAGACATTGAGGCATGCTCCTGGTTTCCCCTTAGGTGCTCGGGATCCAGTTGAACGTGCCGGCTCTGATTGGGCTCCTTGTGGGGTGTTGGGGCTTGCGGTGGGCGGTGCCTGTTTGAACCTCATGATGTTGGCCCTGGGTAATCGGGTCCAGAGCATTTCAGTGAATGTGTGCTGCCGCACTGTGTGAGCAGGGTTGGGCATCCCATTGTGGTGTGGCTGCCCTCTCCTCCATGGTTCCAGCATCCCTTTTTGCCACGCTGTCTGTATCTGAGGGTTTTTATTGACTGTGCCATGGGTCAGCCGGCGTTTCCTGTTTTTGTCTGTCTTGGACTGGTGCGGTTACTTTGACGTTTTTTCTCCAGCTTGCCTCTCGGGTCTGCCAGAGGTTGTTGCCTATTTCCATGGTGATGGGGCAGGGATTGGCTCTGAGTTTTTCGCACATCATACTTCAGGCACACTGGGTTTCCAGTTCTGCTTGTGCTGTTTGTTGGCCCTGTTGGTTTCCTGCTGTGCTGCTGTGACTATGGGGAAACGTGTTGCTGAACGCAAGCACCTGGAGTCCTCTGCCTCTTCCTCTGAGTCCCTGGAGCACACTAGACTGAAGTGTGCTGCTCAGGGGAGAAAGGCTCTGCTTTTTTCCTTGTCTCCGAAGGAACTTATGGCCTTGCTTTTGCAGGCAGTTCATCGACATGGTGGTGGGAGGCTCATCTTCTTCCTCCACTGCTTCTGATTCAGAGGCCTCCTCTTCGGTGGTCCTTTCCTCCAATGCGGATGCTGAGGGAAAATACCTGCACAGGGAGGATGTGGAGACTGTCTTGGTGCAGGTGTGGGACATTATGGAGTTTTCAGAGCCCTTGGTCCAGGGCAACTGTGTGGATCCCACCTTTAGACAAAACGAACATACGCCCAAGATGGGGAAGGTCCCTCATTTGGAATATTCGCAAGAAGGTCCTTAGAGAGTGGAGAGACCTCAAATGGATTGCCATGCGCTTATGGCAAAGCTCTGTCATTGAAAAGTTGTGATGCTTTGCTTTCACACTCTGCACAGGTGGATGATATTCTCGCAAGTCTGGTGGGCCAGTCCTCTGTGTCGGCTAAGGAGGCGGCTGTCCTTGCAGGTGGATTGCAAAGTCAACTCAGGCCTCAAAAAGTGCACTCTGGGGCTCAGCTGCCCCCTCCTGCTAATGTCTATGCATTTTACACAGCAAAGGCAATACTGGGGGTGGGGGGTTTAAGGAGCTCTGTTGGGCTGCGGAGGACTATTCTGCTGTGCTCCGCTACTCTCTTCTCTGCTATGCAGCGGCAGGTGGAGTTGTTGCACCTAGCCTATGTTGATGTGCGTGGCGCGGCAATGGCTATAGGTGCCGGTATTTTGGCTCGGTGGCATGTTTATCTTCGGGATTGGAAGACTGAGGGTTACCCGAAGGTGGCGGCCCTGAAACTTCCCTTTGAGGGTGCTAAATGTTTTGGTGATTCTTTGGAGGATAAGGTTCACATGTTTTTGCGTGCTGACATGCATGCAGACAGGTTGCAGCAGATGCCTTCCTCAGCCTTCAAGACGTCCTCTGCCAGTTCGGGACCTGCCTTTTCGGGGTCTAGAGCCTGCCCCTTTCAGAAACCTCAGGGGCATGCTCCTCCTTGCACCCCTCGGCCTTCAGGCCTGGTACAAAGGTCCTGATTGTTCTGTCGGGCTGGTGGGGGGAGGGGTCGTCAGAGTTATTGCTGAAGAACGCTATCATGCAAGTCCCTCGGGCCCAACAGGGTCAGTGGTTTTACTCAGGGTCTTTTCTAGAGCATCTGGCAAGTACTGCCACATCCTCGATCTCAAGCACGTGAACCGTTTAGTGAGGAAGGAACGGTTCAAGATGGAGAACTCTGCAAAACATTGTTCCTCAAGTTCAGAAGGGGATTGGTTAGCGTCCTGGGGTATCCAGGACACTTGTTACCATGATCACAGTTCCACTTCTTCTGTTTTGCTGTGGGCAATTAGTATTTTCAAGTCCTGGTCTTTCCTTTCAGGTTGTGTTCAGCCCCCAGGGTCTTTACCAAGTTGGTGGCTCATCTCCACCTGCAGCCTTTTCCCAATCTCGACGAATTGCTTGTTAAGGCAGTCCGGTGGGGGACGGTACTAGTGCATCTCCGGCTTGTCTGACGGGCAATGCGATACTGGGGGTTTCTGATCAACTGGTAAAAACCCCATCTGTGTCCCTCCCAGGTTCTGGTTTTCATTGGGGCCCAGTTTTGCACCAGGGTAGGGAGGGCTTCTTCCCCCTGGAACAGGTCCGGCGTCCTCCTTATGTTCTCGTCTGAGTTCTCCAGTGGCTGAGTGTTCCAGGCTGCATGTTGCTTACTCTGCAGGGGCACATGGCCTCCTATTTTTTTCTGGTCCTGTGGGCCACCTCCATCTGCATCCCCAGGTCTTCTACCTTCTGGCCCACTGGCTCCCGGCTTCTCAGCGTGCAAAGCATCTGTCCCGGTCTCTCAGTGTCTGGAGGCCGATCTGCTATGGTGGTTGCAGGTCCAGAATCTCTGGGCAGAGTTTGCCCTGGTTTGTGTCATGAGGACCACTCTTACAACAGATGCCAGCAGGCGGGGGTGGGGTGCCATTCTTCAAAGGGGTTGCGGGGTCCGGAGGGAATTGTGTGCCATTCACTGGGCCCTTTTGTATTTCTGGAAGTCCCCGAGGGCCGGGCAGTGGTGGTCACAACGGACAACACAATGGCCTTGACTTATATAAACCGGCAAGGGGGCTCTGGCCCTCTCAGATATCTATCTGGGGAAGGCTCATCTGGTGTCTCAGGAGGCCATGCATATCGGAGAGGTGGACATCATTCAGACGGATCACCTCAGCAGGTCCATCGCTGGATCTTGTCCTATTGAACAGGATTTTTGCAGAGATCTGCTGAAGGTCCTGGTTTCGGTGTCTGGATCTCTGTGCTTTGCAGGCCTCTGTGAAGGTTCCCCTCTCCTGCTCCCGGTTTCTGATGGTGAGAGTCTGGCGAGTGAATGCCCTGAATCTGGTGTGGCCTCAGGGTCTCCTCTATGCCTTTCGTCCTCTTCCTCTTCGTCCCAGGTGGTGCAGCAGATCAGGGTATTGTCATGGTCATGAAGTCGGGGGCACAGGCATGCAGGGGTCGCATGCACAGGAGACCTGTGTGGACACTGTCTGGCGCCTTTGGCACCAGGCTCATGAACAAAAGTAAACAAGAACATCCATTTAACACCAAAAAGCTTTTATTATGGCCGTAGCACTTCAGATGCGTTAACCTTGAAAATTCCACCCATTAAGCAGGATGCATTAACCTTGAACATTCCATCCATTAAGCAGCCCCAGGTGTCATTCTTGGGTGTGGCTGCTAATGGATTGCCTTCGCACATGCTCACTCTTTAGGAGTGGCAGGCTGTGGCTGGTAAGCCGGCCCTAATGGGCGTGCCCAGGATCTCAGCTATATAAGCTGCCCCGAACCTCAAGACAGATGCTTCACATTATTCTGCACTTGCAAGCAGCCTAACACTCACTGTCACCTGAGGTCAGACTTACCTTTTGAAGATCCTACTTCCTGGACATCCTGCTTCCTGCCAGCATACTTACCAACTGGGGGAAGCTGTTCTTACCTGTACATCTCTTCGGCGAACCAAGTATTCATCTTTACACTTTCTGGAACGCCGAAATCTTCATCTTGGCACCGCAGCACGACACGCTTCCTCGTCGACAGCAGCGCCTGCAAGGAAAAACAGAAGACAAGCTTAGACATTGAAAAAACAGTCAGTTTAAGGTTGCGCTTCTCCATACTTCGCGCTTTTCTTAAACCATCAATTACCTGCTGTCGAACATTGCGGTAGCATCCTTCCATCCAGCTGCGCCTCGCGTCTCACAGCTGCATTGAGGCCGCATTTCCATCTAAGGGAAGAAAATAGAAGAGAGACATTATTGCGGGCATAAATAGGAGCAACATATAAAGACATTAAACAGAACGAACAGCATCACAAGAGCTCAAGAAAGACTTACCAATCATAAGGAGAAGCATAGTCGCAGCTGGACTGCACTAATCCTTAGACGGGATCAGTGAAGGAACTAGATCCCATTCGACGCGCCCGTGCCAGAAGTAGCAGGACAGAGAGCTTATCTTCCATAATTCACAGGTGAGCTTTATGGGCCGGCGTATGCTAACAGGAACCGTACTTTGGGGTGAAGGGTTCGAGAGGTACAACAATCACAGATTGGTGCACTTACACACTCTTATCTCCACACAGGAGCAGTATCACCACCTACCACCGCTCACAGCTTTTCTACTAAGGGAGAGGCCTGAAGGGTGTGATTCAAGTTCAGGGAGAGCTGCAACCGTGCCCCAACGCCTCCGCAGAGGCCAGGTGAGTGTAACCGGTATTCAGGGCGAAGTTGTCTTGGTAGCTCTTTCTGGCCTCAACAGGGTTGGTTCCTTTCTGGAGCTTCAGTGTCTGGTGCTGTGGTTGATTCCCGAAATGGCCTTGCACTCTGCAGGCCGGTCTAGGTTATGAGGTCCGGCGGATTCAATGGGCAGTTTGGATCTTACACAGTCTCGGTTGACTTCCAGGCATTTTCTGGTCCTGCGGCTGATTCTATCAGACAGACAATTGGGGCATTTTTTGGCTTGCTGCGGGCGGTCTGGCGTCCTTCCCCTTCAGTGTGGATTGCCTTCTGTTCTTCAATTCCTCCTGGAGGAGTTTGACAAGGGGCTGTCAGTGTCCACGCTTCGCTCCCAGTGGGCCTCCGTTAAGATCCTCAAGGAGGACTCTGAGAGCTGCATGGTGGGGGATGCGGTGGTGGGGAGGTTACTTATGAGTCTGATGCTTCTCGTCCCTCTGCCTATAAGGGTTTTCTATAGTCTTACAATTCCTCCAGGGTTCTCCTTTTGAACCCCTTTTTGACATCGCCATCCGGCACCTCACTCTCAAGACGGCCTTCCTTATTGCTATTGTGTCTGCCCGATGTCTGAGGGCAGAGGGGCCTTTGTTGTGTCACCCTCCTTTTCTTCGGGTGCTCTCTGATTCCAATTGTTTAGCGCTGTGACTCCAAGTTTCTACCGAAGGTGGTGTCTTGTTTTCACACGTCCCAGGCTCTGGTTCTTCTGGCTTTTTTGCCAGAATACCCAGACTCCTGGCGTGGTTGTTTGGCATGCCATTGATTTTTGTTGGGCTATTCTGCAATACTTTTCTTGGACTGAGCTTTTCTGTCCTTCTTATAGCCAGTTGGGTACGTTTGGCGGTGCTGGCGCAGGACGGAAGGCCTTGGTAGTGTCCATCAGCTGTTGGATCCGGACTATCATCTCCATGGATTAGGTGGTGGTTTGTCTGTGCCTGTCCAGGTCCAGGGTCATTCCACAAGGGATGGGGGTGGGGGGGAATACTGGGCAGATGCCGAAGCGGTTTATGCGGGAGATTTATAGAGTAGACCAGTGCATGTTTATCAACCATTACTGGCTGAACGTTTCTCACACCGGGGATGGCTCCTTTGGGGCTGGGGTTGTATGTTCGTATGGGATTCTCTAAGGAGATTAAAGTGATGTTTGTGTTACAGCACTACTGCCTCTCAGTTTCTTTAGGACCTCTCCCTGTTGGCTATGCTTTGGTAGACCTCAGAGGTTAGTAATGGGATGAGTAAGAGGGATATGGAGGTAATGCTATGATTACGTACCAGTAATTTTCATTACTCCTAGTCCTACTCTTCCTCGTCACAGTACTGCTGACCATCCTCTCCCTCCCCATGGGGAGGGTCCCTTGCTCTGGCTTGGTTATTATGAACTGTGGCTTGTGGGTAAGGAGGGGGTATTATACATCTAAGGAAAATAAAGTAAAGAAGGGTTCCTGCATCGGAGGGAGGGCCTCAGTAATTACTGTGACGACAAATGGTAGGACTAGGAGTAAAGATGATTACCAGTAAGTAATCATTGCAGCTATTGGCATCCTGTTATCTACAACACAGAGGCTGCATTACTGACTTGTAATGGCCCAGAGTGGTGTTAATCTACCTTGGTAGGTGCCCTTACCATCCCATTTTGCCCCCATTCCATGTAAATTGCTTAAGCAATTGGACCATTACATTGCAGCGTATGTCACTTCGTTAACATGTCACGTTTTGTGCAACCTGATAAGAACAGAGAGTATAGTAGAAGTCCCCATTAGCTATTTAACTTCTGAATTCTATGCAATAGTGTATATAGCAGAATGTTTTTTGGATGGCTCCATTTCACTTTTTAATTGTGTATTCATTTAATTTATTGGATATGTTTTCATGGTTGAGGGGTGAGTAGAGAACAATAAAAGCAGCACATAATTAGGAGCAAGTACAATCTTTGCAGGTAGATTGGGAAGTTCAAGAGGAGTTAAGAAAATGTGATTTCAAAAGAGAGTGTAAGAATAGATCAAATAAAAAAGTGTAGAAACATTAGTGTTTAGGTCCAAGAAAAGGCGAAAAAGATTAAAACATAGCTTTGCACGACGGTGAGGCGGTGTTCGAGAGGAACAGACGCATGACATGGTTATGTAATACCACAAACACATTTGTCTGTGCTAGTTTACACAATGGGATGCATCCGTGCAGTATTCAAAACCAATCACAATTCTACTGTGCATTGGATAAATAATGTTTCTGCAGTGTATTGCACAATTACTTGAAACATATACGGTGTGGCATTTTGTTGGAAGATGCCGTGTGTGTGCCACGTTGAGCTCAGGAGCAGAGCATAAAGTCCACAACCTTATATGCTTGTTGTGCCTGAACCGCTGTTTGTGACTGAACCATATGCATCTCTGCCAGCATTGAACTTTCATCTGGCCCCGAGAGGCCCGGTGCCATATGGAATTCCACCTGGTTTCTGCACATGCACACATGAAGCATTCAATAGGGAATTACCTCCACGTCCCCCTTCCTCGTCCCAGTTCTTACCTATGAGGCTCTGCTTAGTGCAGTAACTTTTCTGTTTGTTTTGGAGTTATAATACCTCCTACCTACCCACAATCCTCAGTTGTTTTTTTTTCCTGTCTCTGACAGGGACTGAATTCTCCCTGGAGCAGGGCTTTGAGGCGCGATGTACAGTGCCATCCTGGGCGGCGTCTCCAGATGGGTGGTGGCCTTTGTCCAGTAATGTGATGGCGTCTTGTCTCCCTGCGGGGCTTGGGGCACTGGTTGAGCCGGGTTACCCATGGCACCCTTTTAACCTCCCGCGGGGCTGGCTGGTCCTGTTGGATGGGCTGATGTTTTCCCGTGGTGCTCCAGTGCTACGGCCGTGAATTGTTTCAGTTCATCCTCCATGGTGGGGGAGGGGGATGTTAAGACCATCCCTGCTGCATCGAGGGACGATTGGAACAGCTCTGGTGCCGGGTGGCCACCGTGGCTGGGCCCGGGGCCTCCTTCCGCCCACTTCCTTCCTCTTCTAAAGTGGCGGTAACTGCGGATTGGTTACCACCCATTGCTCTCCTGCAGAACGGGATTGGAGGGAAGGCCTTCTTAGGGCATCGGCTGCAGGACAACTGTTGCTGCATCTCCTTCTGGACCTGTCCCACGCTGCATGCTGTGGCTTTCATGTTGGTGTATTCTCGCTGCTCTCCCTGTAATTCAATGGGGAAGCATACTGAGAATAGAAAGCATATGGACTCTGAAGAGGACTATTTGTATTTTATTTGTCTTTTATCAAGCACCTTACGCCAAAGCACTGAACATAAAAATGAAACGCAGTACAATAAAAATGCATAAACAATTGGGTCCAGAAGGCAATCACTCAGGAGTGTTGAAGTAAATATGATAATAGAGAACCAAGGAAGAGAGAGTAGACAGTGATGGAACAAAAAGAAAGTCGGAGGGCCTTCCAGTGAAGGGGGCAAGAAGTTCAAAAGATTTCAAACGAGACAGAGTACAGCGGGGACGAGGAACCAGAAGTCTGAACTGAGAGGAAGACTGAAGAGAGCAAGAAGGAACGTAAAAGTATAAAAGTGCAACAAGATAGCTAGGACTCTTCTAGTCCTGAACGGCGTCCTGGAAAAAAAGCTCCAAGAAAAGGTGGTTATCTCTTAGATGTGGGACTCCATGGCTTCTCGGATCCTGTTGAAAGGGAAGGCTCCGCTGATTCCAAGATTCGGCAGGATAAACACACTCCCAAGTTGGAGCTTCCCCTAATTTTGGACGTCCAGGCCAAGATTTTACAAGAATGGAAGGATCCTGAACATATCCCAGCGCTCCAGTTCATGGCCAGGTTTTATCCGTTAAAGGTTATGCAGTCCTTCCAGAGTCAGTGGACATGAATGATATCTTGGCCAGTTTGGTTGGGAGGTCTTCCATGGCAGCTGAAGATGCCGCTGTTAGGAACCCAGTGGACAGCAAATCGAACTCAGCTCTGAATAAGGCCCATGTGGGTTCCCACTTGGTGCTCTGAGCTAACATCTATGGGTCCTACACTGCTGAGACTGTCCTGGGAGAATTTAAGCGTGTTTGCAAGGCGATGGAGGATGGTTTGGATTGCGCTCCTTTGATTGCTAACATGCAGAAGCAAGTGGAACTGCTTTCTTATTTGTCCTTTGACAGAGAGCAGGGCATCGCCATGATAATATGAGCATTTGTTTCTGCCAGACGTCATTTCAATTTGCAGGATTGGAAGTCTGAGCGAATCCAGATGCTGGCTTTGAAGCTCCCCTTTGAAGGCAATAAACTCTGGCGACACCTTGGAAGATAAGGTACACAAGGTGTTCCGAGCTGACAGGCATGCAGATCGGTTATGTAACAAGTCTGCCTCTTCGACCGTCTGGAAGGCTTTGAGAGCTGGGTCCCGGGCCTGGCCTTCTAGGGCTAAACCTGGCAATTTTCATTGGTCGTGCGGTTTCCATCCTCGTACTGGCGCATTGAAATCATTAGTGCCTCATCAGAAGTCCTGACAACCACTGCTTGCCAGTTGAATGGAGATTATGGCACTTTTTTCCTATGATGAAAAAGTGGGCCTTGGACGTTTGGGCCCTCCGGACGGTTTGGTGCAGTTACCGGATTGCATTCCTTTATACCCAGGTGCAGTCTGCTTTGACCAGGACTACAATGCCCATGGACCGGGACAAGAGAAGGGCAGTGTCAGCAGCTTTTATAGATCTGTTGCAGAAGGTCATCGTGCTGTTTCCCTGGGGTAAGTGGGGTTGAGGATTTTACTCTCGTGTCTTCTTGGTACCTAAGCCCCCGGGACGTTTTGCCTGATTTGGGACCTGAAGTAGCTCAAGATGTTTGTTCAAAGGGTTCTGTTCCGGATGGAAACTGTACAGAAGATCATTCCCCTGGTGCAAAGGGAGCACTGGTTGGAGTCAGGATTTCCAGGAAGCCTACTATCTTGTCGGCATCCTTCCAACCTATCAATGTCAACGGGACTCTTCCACCTTCTATTAAGTATCCCCTTTCTTGACTGATGTGCAGTTCCATGTTTCCCCACTCTAAAGTCCCATTCTCTATTGCTCTGGATAGCTTTTGCCTCAATATCTCACTCACTTGTTTCTCACATTCCACTGAGACCAGTGCCCCCATTCCCTTCTACTACTTTGTTATCTTCTAAGCACTTCCACTTATGGGAACCACCATTTAGGTACTTCTGGTCCTCTTTACTGTTGGCCTGGTGTCCCAACCTTGGTTGGATGGTCCCATGATCCACTGGCATTTGGATGAACTCAGGATTGTGGGTAAGTAGTAGGTTTATACCTTCAAAAGAAGGGAAAAAAATTCCTGTACGAGACAGTGACGAGGAAGAGTAGGACGATGAGTAATTAAGATTGCAGCTAAGTAATCAGAGCAGTAATGCTGTCCACAGTGCATAGACATTGCAGGCGCATGTACGATTGGTTTAAGGAATGGCTGTAAAGCAGCACAGAAACTTTGGGCCTTTTGATATGGATGGATTGATATGACTTCAAAACCAGAAACTCTGTTAACTCGATCTGAAATGAGAATGTGCTATAATTGCTTGCTTTACTAAGGACTTAATACCTTCCCCAACCCTGTGACCCCCATTTACCTGACTCAGTTTCTTCACTGTGCCGTGCAGTGTTCTGGAGGTGAAGTGCATAGTTGCCTCACAGTGTCTCGCAAGGGTATCAGAACACATGTGCACCGTTTCCCCACACTGTCTAAATCCACAATGTTAATTGTAAAAGTTTAAAGCCCCTCAGGTCCACAATCCCCAAGGAAGACAATTGCATTGCTGCCTGAATTCCTGAAATACTTATAGTAAGTTTCTGCTGGTCACTTAATATCCACCTGGAAATACTGTTTATTTTCTCATATTGTGCATATTGGACTGCCAGCTGACAGCGTATATAAAAGTCACTTAATGCACAGAGCCGACTAGCTTTTGGTGCTAAAGGGAACATTGATTTATAACTGCTGGGCTCACATGTGAATTGGTTTAATTGCATTTTGCTTTATTTTTCCATCAAAATCTTCTCTGGCGATGCAGGGTTGGAACTAATGAAAAAGAACAAGAAACCCTTGCAGGCAGAGGAATCGGAGCGCAACGTAGTAGATCATAAGAAGGAAGCAAAGATGTGGAATTTGTGCCTGCGATTTTATTCAAATAATAAGCCAAATGCCTATATATCCCTGCTGTACTGAATTCTAACTATGGTGATCGTTGTCAGTGAGGTAGGCTAAATCACAATCTGTCCTCCCTCCAAAAACTACCCTACGCTGACCCTACCACTAAAGGTTGCATCAGCTAACAAAACAAACAAAAGGGGTACCAGGAGAATGGCTCCCTTCTCATGGAAAGGCCTACTCAGCCTTAATAGTCTATCTTGAGTTCCTTGTGACGTAGTTTATCAGTTATTTTAATTCCTCAACGGGACTCTTCCACCTTCTATTAAGTATCCCCTTTCTTGACTGATGTGCAGTTCCATGTTTCCCCACTCTAAAGTCCCGTTCTCTATTGCTCTGGATAGCTTTTGCCTCAATATCTCACTCACTTGTTTCTCACATTCCACTGAGACCAGTGCCCCCATTCCCTTCTACTACTTTGTTATCTTCTAAGCACTTCCACTTATGGGAACCACCATTTAGGTACTTCTGGTCCTCTTTACTGTTGGCCTGGTGTCCCAACCACTGAGACAAGTATTACCAGTCTTTTGACTTTCTTCACTATCTCTATTGCTTTTATAATCACTGCGACGAGTGTAAGGAGTCCCTTTTGTCTACTGCTGCTTTCACAGTTACTGGGACGAGTAGGAGGAGTCTCTTGGTATTTGCCTAGACAACCTATCAAAGGAGTATAAAATTTCAATACGAAAAGGTCTCAATTTATACTCCTCAATACGAGCCCAAAGTGGAACCACAGTACCATTCATAGAGAAATAAATAGATGATTTTTTTAACAAAAAGCCCTTGTAATAATTTTCAAGAACGGGATATCCAAATCCACCCTCAGATATTCCCCAGATCATAAGATACCTCGGTACTTTGGGTCTTTTACCAGCAGCCCATAAAAATTCCTGGAACACCTTATCTACCCGACCAAGAGTCTTTTTTGAAAATCTTAATGGAAGAGACTGTATAATGTATAAAACCTTAGGTAAGAGTACCATCTTAATGGCATTAACTTTAGCCCAAATAGACAATGGGAGTCTTACCCATTTTCGAATGTCCTTCCAGAGAGCTTCAATTACTTCATCTACATTAAATCCAACCATCATTTTCATATCTCTAGTGATATATTTCCCCCCAAATATTTCACAGATCTATTTTCCCATTTACAATCCCAGTTCAACAACTGATCACTAACAGGAGTATCCCGGACTGGAAATACTATAGTTTTTTCGCAATTAATGTTGTACCCCGAAAGCTTACCCACTTCTTCCACCATACCTTGCAGAATATTTCCACCTGTTTCAGGATTGCCAAGGACAATCGTAACATCGTCAGCATAAGCTAACACCTTAATTTCAATATCTCCTATCTTAAACTCTTAAAGACTCTGAGATTGTCAGACATAAAGCAAAAACGATTCCAGAGCTAGATTAAAAAGGTAGGGCGATAAAGGACACCCCTGTCGAGTACCCTTGAATAATTTAAAGGAAGTAGACAGTACTCCGTTTACCCAAACCCTAGCTCTAATATTTAATTGTAATGCCCCCACAGCATTAATGAACAATGGACCAAAACCCATCTTCATTAACGTGAAATTTAAAAAAGACCAGTTTACACTGTCAAAAGCCTTCTCGGCATCAAGAAAAATAAAAAGTAGATCTTCAGTTCCTGAACCAGACAGATTCATAACATCTAATAGTGTTAAAATGTTATCATAACCGAAGCACTGTTTCATAAAACCCACCTGAGTACTATCTATCAGAGCACCTATATGTTGATCGAATCTATAGATCAGGATTTTTGTAAAAATCTTCATGTCCACATTAAGAAGAGAAATAGGACGATAATTACCACACTTAGATGCATCTTTCCCCATCTTTGGAACTACCGTAACAATAGCCTCCCTCATTGAGGAGCATAACGTACTCTCCATTAAAAATCTATTGTAGAGAGAACAAAGTTCTGGGGCAAGCTGCTCACTGAAAGACTGGTATAATTCATTCGGAAGACCATCCGGCCACGGCGACTTCCCAATCTTTAAATCCTGGATAGCCTGTAGGACCTCACCAACCAATATTGGAGAATCAATTAAGTCTCTAGCCTCACTAGACAGACAGGGAACTTCAATTTTATCAAAAACTCTCCAAGTTCTCTCTCTGAACGATTATAGGCCTCAGCATATAGAGTAGAGTAAAAAGAATGAAAACACTCGCCTATCTCCTCCCTCTTAAACACCACACTACCAGAACCATTATCCAGTTTACGGATAAAAGATCGTTCAGTGAAGCCTTTCAAACTCCACTACAATCTCCACTCTCCCAGAAACACTCTTTTGTATGGAAGATACAACGGTCAACTTGAGCATCGACTTCACATTTCAACAATTCTCTCACCTTATCTACTCTAAGACGATCCTCCACAGCCTTAGTACGGGCAAGTGTAGATTGTAATACACCTAATTCAAATTCTAGATCTTTCAACCTATGTTCCCCTTTACGCCTTACCCTAGCAGTCCAGTTCATTAATTCACCTCTTATCAAGGCCTTGAAAGAGTCCCATACTATTAGACTATCAGCAGATCCATTATTCTCCCTAAAATAATTCACAATAGTTCTATTTAATGATTTAAAGCATTTTCCTCTTTCAGAATGAAAGGCTTTAACCTCCATCTACCCGAATCCTGTCTAAACAATCCAAAATGCAGTTTAACCGTAACTAACGAATGATCAGAGAGATACCGTTCACAGATCCTTGCCTCCACCACAGCTTCAACTGAAGTGTCAGAGGTAAGTACATAGTCAGTCCTGGAAAATGAGTCATGAGCCGGAGTATAAAATAAGAAACTCCTTCCCCCGATGTAAAGTCCTCCAAGAATCTATTAAATCCAATGTTTCAATACAATCATGAAATTCCTTACTAGACTTCTGGCCAGTAAAATTACATTTCAAAGATCTATCCAATTTGTAGTGCAGGACACAATTAAAGTCCCCCCTAAGACAATAAGCTCCCCCTTAATTCCACACAACAACTTAGTGAGTCAAAAAAACCGCCAGAAACACAAGGACCATAAGTGGAACCTATAGTAATAACCCTATCTTCATATTTCAAATCAACCAAAATTACACAACCCACATCATCCATAGCCACACTTTCCACATTTACTCCCAAACCTCTCCGAACTAAAAGCCCAACTCCTCTTGACTTAGAAGAAAAGCAACTCAGCCACACTTTCATGTATCGTGAATTAGCAAGAAGCTTTGCGGTACCCTCCACAAGATCAATCCTTTCCCTCCAAAGTCTAGATATCATCTTTTTCTTTTTACTGGACCATTAAACCCTTTCACATTCCACGTCCCACCGTTAGTAACCCCATAGAACTCGACCTATTTGATTTACTAAAAACTCCAAAAGGTACCACACAACCCTAAAAAGAACAATCTAGACAAATATAGAATGTAAATATGTAGAGCCAGAACATATAATATAATAATAACCCCAACCGGACAGACAAAACAAACAAGACATAAAGTCAAACCCCTTAAAAGTAATAGTATTTACATAAGCAGACCAAATCCTAACTATACCACCCAGAAACCTGCATCCACATTTCAGTAGTATTATTGAATCCCCCCCCACCACATCTCTAAAACATACGAAAGAACATCAAATAAGTATTTCCATTAAGCATGAATTATTGAATTGCAAAACCATTGTCATAGTGCCAATATATATATAATAGAGTCAGAGTCCAGATGGCATAAAATCAAAATATAACCATCCATAGAAGACAACATTCAACTCAACACCCACCAATTCAAAACACAGCCTTTAACTCTATTAGACAAGACAAAGTAATCACTATTCAACATAAGACCCCAACTACTCATCAAATATAAACTAAAATCTATATAGAAACACATCTAATTAAATCTATAAATAAAATAATTACCCGTAAAAATAACTACTAACCTGGCCCAATTATTGAACATCCAAAATAATGCAAATAATATAGAAGTGACCATCAAACATTTGGCACTGACATAAAAGAATGGATGTCATAATAGAATACCCAATAATATCAACAAACAGAAGTAATTAACTTAAAAGTCGCAAGGCTTTTCAAACAACTTCACCTTTAAATAGTGTTACTCAAGTGACAAATAAGCTAGATGTCAAATAGCAGGAGCAAATAAGCAAAGAAATACCCATGTAAAAGAAGCAAAATGCTATTAAATCAGATCATATCACAGAAACTTCTTAACACTTTTAAGTTCTTATACCCAGTGGCACTAATGTTTATATCCACAACCCAACCATTCTACTAATTATTAGAGATGTTACAAATAAAGGACACCCTCCAGAAGCAATGGGTAGGTGATAACCATTACAAAAGAACGGAAACACTTATAATAAATAAAGGGCACAATACACAATAGTACTGTCACCCAAATGCCGTAAAACCCCAGAGCACACATGGCAAGTTTGCCTCAGGTGAGTGTTTTGGTTCAATTTGTGATCATGCAACTTTTTTATTTTACTCCAAGCTGTGGGAACCCAATATTCTTGAAGGCATTAATTTGATCTTAAAATGTCAGCATTGCTTTCATCTGATTGCAAACAAGCAAGCGAGGCTTCCTACATGAGGCTTTGAAACCATATTTAAAAGCCCTACTTAGTGTGTATATGTACAAGACGTTCATGTCCAAGACATCACACTGCACAAAACTCAACTCACAGTAGAACTTGCACATTGAGCAAAATTCGATATTTTTCTTTTGTGCAGTTACGAGTATGCCATTTCTTTTATGCACAACCAAACTGTGACCATACCATAAAAAGCCTACTCCATTAATGTCTTGGATGGGCCCATTGATGTGATGTTTCATTTCACAACCCAAAGTTAGCGCAATTGGTCTTTGGTGCCCGGGTTTGGGAAGTAGAAACACGTAACATTCCAAAATGGTACAACACTATCAGAATAGCCCAATCTACATTGAGCACAGAGTCCCAGCAAACCCCTGCCCAAAAGGGAGATGATAATGGCAGTCTTCAGGTTAGCATCATGATGTCAGTTTCAGTTTATTGCTCCATCGAAATCATAAGAAACCCACTTCAAACTCATATCAATAAAGTCATTCCGATATTCCATAGACCCTCCATCACTCATTCAAGAATGGCTGTACTTTGTTGCACTCCACTGTAACTAAAGAAACACTGGCTACTGACTGGGCTCCTCTCAGAAAGCAATATTCAGAAAGCCACTAAAAGACGATCTTGGCAAGAGGCACTTTTGGCACAGTGTTATAATGTCTCTTGGGTGGAATTCTACTACCTGTAGAATTCCACCCATCCTATTATGTCATGTTTTCTTATGTTACTCTGTTAATGTTCTACATTCCAGAAAGACGGTTGAGACTTATCTGGAGAGCTGTAAAGTAGGCTTGATACTGCTGGGCTGAGAAGGGTTGCCAATAAAGAAGCTTTACCTACTGCCTGCCTGCTTCTTTTCTACACTGGCGACGAGGGCAACCAGCCTCGCAACCCACGCTGCCGATTCCAGCCCAGCAGTTGCCTGTATTTCTCTCCCTGAGAGGCTGCCTAGCCCGTGGCTGCCTCTGAGCTCTTCAGAGAGGAGCTGTCCAACTGACGCTGTCCGCGTCGAGTGTCCTGCTGGAAGTAGGGGAATGAATCCCTCTCTCACCGTTTCCACATCATAAGTCGGCGTGCCTGCCGGCACTCCCCAGCCGGGGTCGAGCGCTGTGCCCCTGCCGCCGTGACTGTTCGGGCACGGCCAACGAGAGAGACCGGCGTGGCTGATCTGCGCTCCCCATCCGGGGTCGAGCGCAGTGCCCCTGCCCACAGCAGCGCTAAGGACAACTGTGACAGGTGAGCGACTCTTCCCCCTGCCGCCGCAGCGCTTGAGGTGATCACTTCAGCCCCATTGTGCAGCACGGCGCCGCGCAGTTCAGGGACAGCGGGCAAAGGGAGGACCGCTAGCGGGAAGGCAACGTACCAGGAGCAGGAGCCAGCGCTCCAGAGGCCTCGTTCCCCAGGCATAGTTCAGCCTAACATTGCGCGGAGATC